>NC_058097.1:37862500-37972500 GCF_020171115.1 Neogale vison | reverse complement strand
AAGGCACCCATTTTGTGAGTTTACTGTATTAAGTGAGGCCATCCACATAAATTGCTCAGGATAGCACCTGCCTCCCGGTAAACACTAATAAAGGCAAGTTCAGTTTACTTTTATCATCGCTCCGCATCCTGTCTCATGTGGCTGTGGTAAGAAGGTTCACACTGTCACAGATTCCAGAGCCAAAGCCTGCTGGGGTCCCACAGCCGGGGACAGTGGCCCAGCTGGGCAAAAACCCCATGAGGGCTGAAAATGTAAAGCCCCTCATTCAAAGGGAGGGGAAATGCTATTAAAGGTGTTCAGATATAAAGTGTTTTCTTCTGCTGCTGTTCTCTGGCCTGGTCATGGTGTTTTTAAATTACAACTAGTATCATTCAGTTGGGGAGGAAAACCTTCATCTGGAAGGTTCTGTCTCCTTGGCCACCAGGGCACGGAGGAGCTGGGACATGCTCTCAGAGAGGCTGTTCCTGTCCCCACACTGCCCATCTGAGGACTGCAGGGATCCTCTCTGAGAGGACACAGGACCACAGAAGGGAATCCGGGTTATGCTGGGTGGTGGGGGCAAGGAGCAGGTGACCAGGCCACTAGGGAGCAACCCAGCCTCAGCGAGTCAGGAGGGAGTTGGGTAATTTTGCATCTCAGGACTGAAAAAAAAAGAAAAGAAAAGAAAAAACACCATTAACTTTTAAAATTTTTTCTTTCTTTCTATTCTTTTTTTTTTTGAAACATAAAAGGCAAAGAATATTCATCTGATTCTTTCCCCTCTTTTGACAGGTATATGATAATAGGATGGTTTTGCGTCTACAGAGGTCAGGGATGAAAATTCACAACTCTCTCCGCACATATAGGCAGCACAATTATAAAGATTGAAGGGAAAATAAATACGGGCCATGCTGGTTTTTTTTTTTTTTCTCACTTATACTCCCCCTCTTCCCACATACGTACATATATATGGACATGCATGGGTACACACACACATGTACACGTATGCACATACGTCCAAGTCATACATATGCTGACCTGAATTTAAGCAGCAGAGTGAGGATGATTCAGAATGAGGGATTTCATCAGTTGCTCTGTACACCACCCACACCCCCCCCCAAAATGACAAAAATTGCCTAAAACGATAAAAGTATAAATTAGGTCAAATGGGTTGCAAAATGGCAGGAACTGGAATTTTTCTCCATGGAAACTACTGAATGCCACCCTCCCAGGGCTGGAAAGCAATTGGGTTTTCCTGAGATGGGGGACTGCGGCCAGGGCCTGAGACCACGTTGCCTCCTCTGTTCCCTGATGTCCTCCAAGACAGCAGGGGGCGCACTCTACAGGGAAATCCTTAGCCCCTAAGAAGGGTCTTGCCCACCCGGGGCTCTGTGGCTCTCTTCAAACCATGAACTCCAGAAACTACCTCAAGGTGGATGCTGTTATTCTTACTGTACACAGGACAAACCTGCAGCCCAGAGAGGCTAAGATACATATCTGAGGTCACACAGCAAAAACCGGGGTCATCTCTGGCCCAGGCTGTATCGTACCTGGAGAGCCGGAAAATTGAACAACACGAAAGGATGGGTCTGGGAGTTTAGCGCGGTGGCTAACCTTGTGAAGGCTGTGTATTCTCAGGGAGTCTTTGCCCCCGGTCTGACCACAGCAACCAGGTGCTCTCTGGGCTCAAAACCACAGTGTCCTTCCCAGCCCTCTAGCACCTACTTGTAATTTTCCTTTCCATCTATGCCATAACCCATCTATGCAGACACAAGCTACAAGAGCAAAAGTGACGGCAATCCTAACATTTCCTGGGCTCTTGCTACAGGCCAGTCTATGTGCAAAGTGCTTCGTGAGCCTGACTTCATCCAATCTTCACACGTGACGAGGGTTCTGAGACCCAGACCCGAGGACATCCTGTCCAGGTCATGCAGCCTGGGTTCCAGCCCAGCTGGGATGTTGCAGAGCGTCTGCCTCCCACACAGCATAACCGGGGTCCTCGGGACCCCAGCTCACATGGGGAGCCAGCTCTGACCCTGCACCTCAAACCTCCCAGGACAGGCTGGTCACTGAGAGGGTGCACCTGGAAACCAGATGGCTCTGGGCTGGGATCCAGCACCTGTGGGACTTCAGGCCAAAGACTTCCCTGAGCCTCTTTCTTCATCAGGGAGATGGGGAGAAAATGGAGGCTGCCTCGGCGGGGATGGATGGGGGAGGGGAGTAAGATAAGTAAAGACCCTGAACCGGTTCAGAGGTTGTCACGATGAGTTCCCCGAATACATTATCTGCTCTGGGGGACTAGTCATTGTAAAGGGGATAAGGGGCCCAAAGGGGCAGGAATAGCATAGCAGAACCTTCTTCTGTACTGCCCAAGACCTCCCTTTCCAGAAAGCCCTCCTTGACTGCCTCAGGCCCTATGAGCTCTCCAGACCTACTATCTGTTGACCTTGTGTCTGTCATCACTTGGCAGCTGAGTATCCCATTCCGCTGCCAGTGGGGAGCTCCCAAATGGGATCATGAATGTCAAAGTAAGCACACGGCACATGCACAATCACTTTGTGATTGCTAAGCCCACATTCATCTTAAATGCAGAAGAAATATTTGCCCTAATAGGCCACTCTGGCTTGGGGTTCTGCCTGACCCTCAGGCCATTTTCTGCCCTATTTCTCTGCCTTCCACCTCAGTTCCTTCTAGCCTAGGGGATCCCTCCAAGGGCCCCTGTTAGAGTTGCCCGTTTCATCCCAGAACACATCCACGCCCACGGTTATGGTTCTGTGACTGGGAGTTACTGGGGTTTCCGGCTGTGCTGGGATGCTCCTGTGATGTTCACGTGGTCCTGCCCAGCTGCCTGAGTACCTGTGCTTGTGTGTGTGTGCATGTGTGGGAGTCTGGGAGCCCTTCGTGCATGCCCGTGAGTATCTGTGTGTGCCAGTCTGCACATGTGTCTGAGTGTGTGTGCTTGCTGTCTGGGCCTGCCTGTGGGTGTGAGCCACAGGAGCCTATGCCCCTGCGCGTGAGTGACTCTCAGTGCCAGGGTTCCTGTGCAGCACGGGGAGGAGGGGTCTGTAGGCATGTGTGAAGGCACCAACAAGGGGGCAGGCACAGCTATTTTGAGGTCCCGAGTCATCGCTCAAGCAGGAATGTGGAACAGACAAAGTCGCTCACTGGGTTATTAATAAGAAAGCTGGAGCCCTTGATGACAAATGACGACATCCTTTTCAGAAGAAGGAGGAAAGTGTTTGCAGCCTGGACGAGGCAACACAGCCCAGGGGAAGGAACTGGGTGTGTAAGTCACAGGCTTTGAGACCAAGTCCCAGGCCTGCTGCTGCGCTGTCCCCTTGTGAACCTTAGTTCCCTCATCCTATGAAATGGGCAAAATGGGGGCAGCAGAATAATTCCCGGGTTTGGGGAAAGAGCTGGCCCGGACTCCAGATGGACTCTGAGTCCTGGCTGCAGGCCTTCCTGGCTGAGTTATGTAACCTTTTTGACCTTGAAGTTCTTTATCTGTAAAATGGGCATAATCCACACAGCCATGGTGTGGGTTTGTAGCACTAAATGAGATAATCCTCATAAATTGCTCAGGACAGAGTCTGCCCCCTAGTAAACGCTAATTACTATTATCCTTCTGTTACTATAAAACCGATGTCACGTGGCTATGGCAAGAAGTTTCACACTGTCACAATGCGGGAACCAAAGCTCGTTGGGGTCCCGCAAGCAAGGACAGCTGCCTAGCAGGAAAGACCCCATGAGGCACTAAGACGCAGAGCTCCTTGTTCAACAGGGAAATACTGTTAAAGATGTTAAAATGTGAAGTGTTTTCCCTTCTTCTGCTGTCTTTCCATGGACTGGTCATGGTGTTTTTAAATTACTATTTAATGTCCTCCTGAGCAAAGAAAAATTAAAACTTTAAATTATTAGCGTGCATTTTACTATTCATCTTAAACCGTGCCATGCCAATTTTAAACACAAACATAAAAGCATTTAACTCACGGGCAGAATCCCCAACATTACACAATCTGTGTCTCCTGGCTGGTGTGTCCATATGTATTTCATTCAGAACAGAGGGAGCTCGGCTCACCAGGTTCATGTGCGTTCACCCTACTCTCAAGTTTCTGGTGGTTCCATAACGAAAGAGTTTCCAGACAGGGCAAGGAGGGCATTCAACCGAGCATGGGACCCTGGTGTGCACAGGGCCCTGAGCTAACACAGAGGTCCCCATGCTGCCAGAGTCCTTGGCGCCCCCCTCCCCAGTCCCATGGTCACCAGGGCCCCAGGGGCTAATGGGGCCACTTACGGGGCCAGATGCCTCCTGTGGAAGGAAGCCCACGCTCCAGCCAATTCCACCATGTTAACTCTGCCGCACTGAGCCACAGCACTAATTAAAATCCCTCCCATAAAAGTTGTTATCTCCCAGATGCTCAGTCAGCACTGAGCGGGCTGCAGGTCCCCCAGCAGGATGCATCCATGTGCATGGGTCGGACGCTTACAGGGCAGCTCTGGAAATGGCTCTGGGGCCCGCCCCGCGCTGTGTGACAGGGAGCCAAGACCCCAGCACTGGAACGGCTGAGGGTGGGACCAGAGACTGGTGAAGGGTAAGGATGAGCCCCCTCCTGCCTTAGAGCTTAGTGGAGTGGGGCCCTGTCAGGTGAGGGATGGAAGCAGCTCACAGCCTCAGAGCTGACAGCCTCAGGACTCTGCTCAGGACGGGTTAATGGACACCAGTACTGTCCTGTGGGCTCAGCTGCCTCTTGTCCGTGGGATGGTCTAGAGTCAGTCCCCTGCCATATCCTTCCAAGCATCCAGTTTCTGCTGTTAGCCAATGGCTGGGCACCTCCTGTGCTCCAGGCTAAGCCCAGAACACAAAGCATCTCATTCAGTCCCCACAACCCACGGGTCAGAAAACCTATCACTGCTTCATTTTCCTAATCAAGAAACTGAGGCACGGGAATGGCACGGTTTGTAAATGAGGGAGCTGGGACGTGAAGGCCATGCTGTGCTCCGTAGCAGGGGGCTGGCCTGGACCTCGGGCCATCAGCAGCGCCCTGGCTCATCCTGGCAGGAGTTACCCAGCAGAGAAAGGCCACACCCTTCCCCAGCACGGTGGGACACCCTCTCGGGGCACTAGGGCTGGAGACAGTCACCTGCAACCTGCCCTCCGTCTCCTCCGAGCAGAGAGAACACTTTAAAAGAGCTCCTCCCGTTTCTTTTCCATCAACAACAAAACAATTAATTTCTCTCGGTAGAGATTGTTTCTGCGAAGAGCAATAAGGTGCCTCCCCAGGGGGCGTCATTATCCTGAAAGCATCACTCTGGGGGGGGTTGGGGGAGCTCCCCTGTGGATGAAGTCTGTGCCCGCTGAGCGCGCCCCTCTGCCCCTGCTCTCTGCAGCTGGGGTGATCGCCGGTGTGCTGGCTGCCGCCGCGCCCCGCACCCCTGGGGAGGTGGGAGGGGAGCCCCTCAAGTGAGGGAGGCACATCCCTCCGCACCGGCCTAGCACACACAGTTACAGCTTTGGGAAGCCGCCACTCGCCGTAAAATGCCAAGCGGCCCAGCTGTCCACAACCGGTTCAAGCTGCCTGGCGGGCTCGGTCAGAGGAATCCATAAACAGGCCTGGATGGAGGAAGGGTGGTTAACGAGGCGTCTGCCTGCCATCCCACGCGGAGGCCAACCGGGACCCCACCTGCTTCCCAGGAGGAGGAAGGGCGGGGGACAGGGGAAGTTAGCCAAGCCGGGAAGGCAGGAGAAGAGGGTTCAGAGTTCAGTGCTCGCTGCAAACCCCTGGGCCGGTCAGCCGCGTCCCTGCCCGCCCCCCCCCCCCCCGGCCACCCTTCCCACAGCACACCCGGCCTCAGACCCTCACTGCCGCGCACTGATGGACCCGTGCCACCCACGCACCCGCTCCTGGGTCCGCTGAAAGCCGAGAGTCCCCCCACCCCCAGCAACCCCCAAGGCCTTCAGGGGTAGAAAAGTTCCTGCTGGGCACACACCTTGTGCCACTAAAGACTCAGACGGGTACCAGAGTCCTTCTGCCAGAAGATCGGGGCCGGCTTGTGTTAGCAACGGGCCTTCTCAGAAGCCAGGAGCGCTTGGCCCTTCCACCGAGGGAACAGCCCCTGAAACCGGGGTCACGGCGGCGTCTTGGGCCTGATAATCAGGAAGGAAGGAGTCTGATATCTGTGCATAAATAAGATCCGTTTCTCTAACACAAGTACCTCGTAAATGAAATGGCAGGGGGCCAAAAACAACCACGCCGCAGCCCCACGGAGGCGCGGACGGGTTTGCGTGCTGAAGTCCCCGGGAGTGCGCGCACGGCTTGCAGGAGAGCAGACGCTGGCCTAGTGCCCCGGCCACGTTCCATCCACATCATCTGGGAAGCAGCCTGGCCTAAAAGAGGCCCCAGGGGCCATCCCGAAGGGCCCAGCGTGGCTCTGGGGATGCTCTCTGCATGGGGCCCCTGTTCGCAGGTGGCCATGAAGGTAAGGGAGGCCACTGTGAGCAGAGGAACCAGCGCAGGGATTCCGGCTTGGCATGACGAGTTGCACACCCATCGCTTCCGCATTTGGGGCCTCTGCGGGTCACAAGAGATACACTGCTTTAGATCAGAAGAGAGAACGAAGAGTGATTTTCCTGCAGGACTGGGCCACGATCAGGAGGGCAGAAATAGCTCATAAATACGGCCCTGTGGCTAAAAGGCGATATTCTCAGTATTCACACGGGTTATGGCATAATCAATAGTGTCATTAACTTCATCTATAACTGAGGCTGATACTGACTAACTGCGGTCGAGCCAGCTTTATAAATAAGGTGCTCCTTGGAACTTCCCCCCCAGGGAAGAGCCGGGGCCGGGGCCCACTTGCTGGCGGAAACCCTCCCCCGCCTCTCACCTGCACAACAGCCCCGTGGGCTTCCCGAAGGGGCAGGCCCACGCTCGGTGACCCGAGTAAACTTCCCCACCAGAGGCACCTTAGGGACATCCCTCCAAAGGCTCTCGTCAGGGTCCCAGAAACTGGCACAAGGAAAGCCTTCATAATGAAACGAAACCCACAGCCTTGCAAGAAAAGATTTCATTTTGTACATAATTAATAATAGCTTATTCCCCTTTTTTCTTTATTACAGAAGAAAATAAGTTATTGATTTCAGCCACAAAGATAACTATTTGCATAACACAGCTGATGATGTGCTGTAACTGGTCCAGATGGAATTAATTTGCTCAAAATATATTATACAATTTTCTTAAACAGGTAAAGATTCCATCTCCAGGAATATTTCTAGTCGATTAGCAAAGCCCCTGATCTCATCGCAACGGGCTTAAAAAGACACATCTTGAATCCCCTGTCCTGCGTGGTCAGAAATGAATTGTTTCTAAAACCAATTCCGCGAGAGAACTAAGGTACTTTGCAACCACTTGGAAAAAGCACAGGAGGGAGGGGGGACGTGTCCCTTATTCAACAGACACCTGCGTTATGCAGCCTCGTCCTACAGCTCGTGGCCTAATTATTTCAGAAGGCTAGTTTCCCACGTCAGGCATATTCATTTTTAGCCTTAATCACCTCATTTCTCCAGCCTACAGATCGAGGTGCTCCTTGAGACATACAATGCTTGCTGGGCCTTCGGGTCAAACGTGTGTCCTTTCCTCTGCACGTTGCCTTCTTCCCCTTCCTGGGGGATGAGGCAGCCAGACGTGCGGGGTGGACCAGCTTCTCTGCTCGACCAGTCTGCTCCTCTCCCCAGGCCTTCGTGCAAACTCCTTGCGACAGCAATACTCATCCCGGGGCTGCAGGGAGCTCAGGGTTTGCGGCTGTTGTCATGTCTTAGTTCCGGGGTGGGGGGGGACCTGCAACGGAGAAGACATCCTGCTAAGATGTGATAAAACTGGCTGGTGTGTATGTATGTGTTTATTATGTTATTTATTTTGGTCTGTATGTTCAGGATATTTCATAATAGCCCATAAATCCAAAAATAACTTCGAAGGAAAGGAAACCGATGAAGGCTTTATTTTGAACAGACCTTGTAAATGACTAGACCCCCTAGGTGTCACTTTACATAGTAGTCTTCAATGTAAGGATAATAATGCATTTACGTGTATTTATAGTTACGGGGCACTTAGGTTTTCACTGAAATGTTGTATTGAAAGATCTGGCTTTTTTCTGTAAGGGAGAGTCCTAGAGCAAGTAAACTCCTCAGACGCTGTCTTGCACAGAGGAAGAGCTAGGCGAGCCAGCTAGAGCCCTCTGCCCCCGTCCAGAGCAAGTTCAAAGGTTCCGGGCAACTGGGGAATTTATCTCCAAATAACCCTTGAATAACCAAGAACTGGTTCTCCCTCCTCCATTCGGCACGCTGACAACTGATCAATTTTACAGAATTGGAAAGTTTAACTTCGGTTCGGCTGAAACTAGAGATCCATACGAGGCCTGCCCCCAGAGTCCCAGACAAGCCCCAGATTGGAGGGGCAGTGTGAGAACTTTAACCAAGAGGAACATGGGAGCTCGCTGGAGGTTTTCAACGATCTGGTGGTGAGGGGTCTTAAATTCCAAGCCTGTGCCTTGAGTATCCTGGGGTCAACCACTACCCCCCTACTTTACGCTCATTGGTAATCCCTCCAGACACATCTGGACAAGGTGGGGCTCTCGCGGGCTGAATCAGGAGTGTATGCTAGCTGCTACTTGGCTGAGAAGAGCAAATTAAGATGTTCTCCAAATGATGAGACCTTTGGTTGATGGCTAGAGAAACTGTTTACTTCCATGCCGCGCCGCGCGCCCCACACCCCCAGACAGCCTTGTCCTTGGCTGGGGTATGTGAGGAAACAGGGCTAGAAAGCAGACATTTGTATACTGAAGACAGCGTGGCGTGCGGTGCGTTGTATCCCTCCCCAAGGCCCTGTACACGAGGAAGAGAGACTCAATCCTCGGAGGGAAGAAAAAAAAAAAAAGGAGGGGACTTAATAGAAAGAGATCTTTTTATTAAAAAACCATGAATACAACTGCATTCATTCAACCTTAGAAATGTTGTGATGGCTTTTCTGCACGGCGATATGTTTAGATGGGAATATGCCATTAATATAAACAGCAGAAAAGAAACTATTAAAGTAACACAATTTAAAACTGAGCAAACCTGAGTGTTTGATTAAAGTTTTTATATATTCTGTACACTTGAGCAGGTCACAGAGAACCTTAATATTTTTGTTGATTTTTAATTTGCTCAAGGTGTGACATCTGAAATGTTAAAATTTCACTAATTTGTATTTAAAATTAGGAGGCAGATCTGAAAGGAGGATTTTCAGTCTGATTTTTTTCAACTGTCTTTAGACGTTCCAGAGAAGTCTACAGCAGAACAGTAACTCACCCTAATGTCAGCCCAGGCTGAGAGGCAATCTCCTTCCCCTCCGTGCTGTAATACAGTACTTGATCTGCTGAAGTTGAGTCGAATGTAAATACATATGGTGGATATTAACTTTGGCAATGGAGCTTAATCTCATATATGTTTTAATGCCTGCCTCTTTTTCTAGAAGGTTTTTAAATTAAAAAAAAAAAATCCCCAGTTCCTTGGGCCACATACTACGTACACACCAGGTCTCTCCAGTGGGCAGCTCTGTTTTGTCACAATTGATAATTAGTAGAACGTCTCCCCCCCACCGCCCCGGGGAAGGCAGGACCATGGCCGCAGGCTCAGGAACGCCTCCCCTGTTGGTGGGCAGGCAGGACCCATTCTCTCCAACGAAGTCGAAACACCAGACACTCTGGTTTATTATGCCTCTCGGAGGCCTGCAGCCAGCCCGGGCTGGCCCCTCGGATGCCATCGTGGTTCTGGATGTAGGCACACTCGTTCAGAACCATCTCCTGCACAAGACGGGCAGATGTACAGGCTGGTGGGCCGGAGGGGAACATCGGGGACATTTGTCACAGAGCTGGAAGCCCAGGCACTGCCCCCTCGGCAGACAGAGGCTCACCGGGCTCATGGAAATGACTTACAGTAATATGACGATTGGAAGAGCCAACTTACAATGGCTCATTTTCATTCCAATCACAGCCGCTGGAATTCTGATATGCTGACACCCAGAATTATTGCTCTGTCATTAAAAAAAAAAAAAAAAAGAATGAGTGGTAATGTTTTGAATATTCCCCTCCGAAATATGAAATGATGGTAGTGCCGGGGTTGGCCACGGGGCCGTGGGCCTGGCGGATGTGGTTGGGGGAGGGGGGGGTCCCTCTTTCCACAGGCGTCCACGCGAAGTTCTTTTGTGGGCAGCTTCATCTGGATTGTGAATCATCAAACGGGGCCTCATCTGAGTGAAATACCTTTAAGACTTCTCCTTCTTAAACTCTCAGAGATCTATCTTGTCTGCGGCAAGGAGCCTCATTCTCATGTTGGAACAGATGGGGCAAAATTGTCATTAACAGAAACTGACAACTCTAAAACTGAAATATAGATTTAGAAAGGAATCTAATGAATTAAATCAATGTTATTGCAGTGAAAGCCAAAGAAATTATTAGTGATTTGTAAAGTTACCCTGTATTTTAACCTCAGTATATTTTAGCCTGGGCCATTTTAAAATTCACAATACTTTTTCACTGGCATGGTTAATGTCTAACTGAGCAATACACTCATCTTAATTTATCTTCCCCTACTGACACTGTGACTGCAGAATGGCCAAGACCCAGCTCTGGAGGCTCCCCAGTTCTCGTCTCCAGCCCGGGGGAGCCCCGCACCCCACGAGCAGAGGCCTGGTCATGACCTTGCAGGGTCTCGTCAGAAACGTGCAAGAGTAGGCTCACGGTATTTACTTTTTATTTTTATTTTTTTTTTCAGTGAGGAGAATCTGATTTTAAAAACAACCCCAAACTCTAAGGCTGTTTTAAGTAATAAATGGGAGGAAAAACATTTCCAGCTGTCCAATTTTTAGATACTTTTCATGATCATATCAAACCAATTACAAAAACCAAACCCAGAACACCCTCAGCCTTCCCGCTGAAGAAACCCCGAGGGAGAACAAAGGAAGAGCCTCCTGGGCAGCCAGAGGGTGGGGGTGGGGGGTCTGGAGGCCTGGGGTCCCTGGGGCTCACCCTGGGCCTGCTGGACCTCCAGAGGGAAGAGAGGGGCTTGGTCTGCTTCCCCAGCTGTACAGCTAAAATATTCATCCATTCAGCAAGCACTACTGGGTACTCATTCCATGCAAGGCATTGTTCCAGGGCTGGGGACACGGCAGTGACCCAGATGGACAAGGCCTCAAGGTTCTGAGGCTTCCTTTCTGGTTGGGGCAGAGGTGGAACATAGACAGTAAACAAACAAAAAAGCAAATTCATCTTAGTCAGTGATAAGAACCAGAAAGAAGATGAAACGGGGATGGGCTGGGAGCAGCTTATCAGGGAGGCCTCTGGGAAGAGGAGATATTTGAGCAGAGACTGAACAAAGAAACACGGCTGTGAAGGAACCAGCCACACTGAACGCAGGGGAAAAACCTTCCTGGTGGAGAGAACAACAAGTGCAAAGGCCCTGGGGTCTGAACAAACATATAGGGTACTTTCCAGCTCAGCTGTTTCAGGTAGCTTGCTCCTACACGGCCTCCCTAGAGACCTTCCTGACCACCTTGCCACCCTCCTCACCCTGCGGCAAAGACACCATCTACTGTTTGAGTCCCTTCCTTGCACTGATTGCCCCTCCCCCAAAATTATGGTATTATCCTGCTTCTTGCTGGCCTATGTCTCATGACCCTGGCCTTAAACTTGCCCTCTCGGTGAACAGCGGTTCTCTACAGCTTGGTCAGCCATGTACACCCAGGCCCTCACCAGGCTCTTGGCACATTCCTGGAGCTTACTAACCTGCCGTGGAATGGATGGAGCAGTGACCCACACAGCCTTCTCTCAGGCTGGCTTTCCCACAGTGGCTTCTGTGCCCCCTGCCAAACCATCTCTCCTTTGAAGCACTTTGCAACTGACAATTATTAATTTGCCACTTGTGACCACATATTTGGCGTCTACCTTGGCCTCCAGCCTGCGAGCCCCTGAGGCCAGACCCATGCCCCCCTCAGTTCCCATTGGACCCTCAAGCCCCATCCAGAGCCTGACCCAGAGAAGGTGCTCAGCACACATTTGGAAACTTGAATCCAAAACATCCTGTGGAGGGCAGACATTTCTTGCGGAGTGAACTTGAGTGATTCCCTCTACGGTGTCCGCAAACCCAGCCTCCGGAGCCGTGTGGTTATGGGGCGCACCCAGCACGGGCAGGGAGGCAGGAGGCAGGAAGCACCCAACTTCTGCTGAAAGCCTGGCTCAGTCGGAGGCCAAGGCAGCCCAGAAGTGGGGGGCGGGTGCCGAGAGCCCAGGGGCCAACCTCCCGCAAGAAGCCCCTTACCCCTGCGGGTTCTGAGGGGGGTGTCCCTCAGGGAGCCCTGATACTTGGCAAACACTGTCCAAGAGCGCGTCTGCAGGGCCTGCTTTTGAGGTCCCCATGCCCCCAGAATTGAGGACTCTGTTTTAAAATGTCTGTTTCAGGAGCGCCTGGGTGGCTCAGTGGGTTAAAGCCTCTGCCTTCGGCTCAGGTCATGATCTCAGGGTCCTGGGATTGAGCCCCACATTGGGGGGGGGGTCTCTGCTCAGCAGGGAGCCTGCTTCCTCCTCCTTCTCTCCCTGCCTCTCTGCCTACTTGTGATCTCTTTCTCTGTCAAACCAAAAAAAAAAAAAAAAAAAAAAGTCTGTTTATCCAAATGCGAACTCTACAGAACAGAAGCTCCAGGCTTATGATGCTTCTGGAGGCCTCAACAGGTAAAAGTACGGTCCGCGTTTCGTCTGGTCTCTGAACATGGCCACCAAGGTGGTTCCCCCTTCAGCCACACACTCAGCTCTGCTCCCCGAAGTCCTCTGTGTAGGCCCATGCGGGAGACTCCATGTGCCTCCTTTGAGAGACAGAACCCAGAACACCGCCCTGTGTCCTAGGAAGGAAAACCCACAGCCCCGCATCCCAAGGTGGGCATCACTCACTTATTTGGGTCTCAGAGGGGAGGGGAGCACATGGCCAGGGTCCCCTTCCCCCTTCTTGGATGGGGAGCCACAGGCCTTCCTCATTGACCCAGCCCCAGTGGGTACAAGGGGAAGGGAAGAATCAGGGGGGATGGAAAGCCATCTCCCAGCCTGTGGCCTGTGCTTGAAGGAGATACTGTGTCCCCCAGAGGCCTGGTTCTGCCTAAGCGAAGATGCTGGGCCTGGCCTAAAGGTGTCACGCAGCTCCCGGGGCCAAAGGGATAAAATAGGGGGAATGCTGAATAAGACTTGGGAGACCTGGGCCTTGCCCTAGACCTACCCTGGACACGCTGTGTGTCCCTGGGCAAGTCAGTGAACCTCGCTGAACTGATTCCTCCTCCATGGCATGGGCACAACCATAGTAATACATTAGTTTCACAAGATCACTGTGTGGATTTAAAAGATGACATACACAGAACACTTTGCAAGTCAAGTGACCGCCGAGAGCCCTCTCAGCCTGTCTTCTGGGCACTGCAGTCTTCACGGGAGCTCCAGGCAGCGAGGAGCAGACACTTTGCGCACATTCTTACTTGTCTTCCCAATGTCTCCGCACGGCTGGTTTCATCATCTCCACGTTCTGGATGAGGAGACAGATGTGGGGCGGCGAAGGCCGGGCCCAAAGTCACACGGTTGGGATTGACTAGCAATGTTCTCGTCCCACTGGCCCAGACGGCGTGCACACTCGTTTCCATTCAGGAAACCTAGGCTCGGTCCACTGTGAGCAAGAACCGGCTATGTGTGCTCAGGAGATGCCAGAAGGCCCCTTTACCCAGGGCAAACTGGGGTCTCTCTCCCCAGATATCGGGAAGGGGGCTGCCCCTGGCGACAGGAGTTACCATCCCATACCCTGGTTTTTATAACCACAACCACTTGGCACGTAAAAGGGAGACACACTGATGAGAATCCCCAACAGCACAAGCGCCCTCCAGCAGTGCCCCTGCTCCCTCAGCCAGACTTTAGGACGGGTACCTCCCTCCCCTGAATTTGGGGGGGGCCTGGGAAACCCCCAACGTTAGCCCCGGCCAACACACATGAGAGGGAGCAGTGACCGCCCTCTAGGACTGCGATCAGGGGGTGTCAGAGATGGAGTCTCGCTCTGTCACCAGTACCTCCCACACCAGCACAGAAATGTCTTTAAAAATGACAACAAACCAGGGCGCCCACATGGCTCAGTGGGTTAAGCCTCTGCTTTCGGCTCAGGTCATGATCCCAGGGTCCTGGGATTGACCCCCGCATCCGGCTCTCTGCTCAGCAGGGAGCCTGCTTCCTCCTCTCTCTCTGTCTGCCTCTCTGCCTACTTGTCATCTCTGTCTGTCAAATAAATAAATAAAGATTCTTAAAAAAAATGACAACAAACCACCAAACCCTTTGTTTGAACATAATTACTGTTTGTAAGAGCATTTCGGCAGCCTCTGTAAACTCACCTTGGGGGACACAGCTCACCAGGTCCCCCCTGCATGTCCCTTATGAAGCGCCCTGTGTGGATCCCACCAAGACTGGGAGGCCGGGGTGAACTGTCCTTCCTCCCAACAGGGAGGTCTTCTTTAGACAACAAAAGGCATTAAAGTCACTGTTTCCCCTTTTTGTCTTGGCTGCCAGGAAGCTCGGAAATAACCTTAATACTTAATGTTTAATCTAGCGTTCCCTCTCTCAACTTTATCTTTTGCCTCTGGCCATCTAATTATGCCTGATCACATGCGTATACAAAAGGTACTTGTAGTGGGAAGACCCCACATTTTAAGTACCTGTGCAAAGGAAGACCTCTCCAGCGGCCCTCTCCGGGGGCTCTCCCCTGCCCTGGAGTCTGACCACCACATTTGCTATCTTGTCACTCCAGAAAACCCTGGTCAGGCACTCCCTTCAGCACTCTGCCCCGCTTAGAGCAGAGCCTCCTTCTCATCTGCAAAGGTCTGTGTTTCTACTTCAAATGTCATGTCTAGCAGCACACAGGTGTCAGAAAATCTTGTTTAAGCTCAGAGGGAGAGCGAATTTTCTCTCTGTGATGGCGCAGGGTGCAGCCTGCTGCGTGGCCATGACTACTTCCTCTAAAACATGCTTCACGGGGTGATGGACTGCCCTGCCTCGGGTTCAAAAAATGAAGCAAATTTTCCTTTACTAATTTAGTCACATACGACAATAAATCCCAGAAATATGTCTTGTGTATATTTTGCATTACCTTTTGCAGACAAATACAAAAACATGGTCAACATTTGCAATAAAATTATCATAGAAATGCCATCTCAAATCTTATTTTCTTTTTTTCCAATGCGCATTTCACAAATAACTTGTATTAAAATTATGTTTTACAGAGTAGAAATAGAAAACAAATACCCCTGGTAATTTAAATAGGCATTTGCATAACATGACTAGAACACTTTAGAAAAACGCACAGCATCGGAAAATATGAGTTCAAAAACACTTAAATACAAGTGATTTTAATAAGTCTAATATGAAAAATGCCTTTTAGCTGTATTAATTAGTGAATTAAAATGTGTTGATCTTGGAATATTTTCCAGCTAACAGGTTTGGGGATTTGTGCAGAGATTTTTTTTTTTTCCCCTTTCTCTTTCTGAGACAACGTTGGCCATTCATTAAGCCACACCACAGTGTGGTCCTGGACGTATTTCTGATGTCGTCCTGCAGGTGTCTGGAGAAACGTGGAAACCAAGCTCACACCTGGGGCCAAGGAAACAGAGCTACGTGAAGAGGAGCATGGAACCAATGTCACAGGGCTGACCCTTTCAGGTTCCAGTGGGGCTGCATGGAGCCCTGACATTGGACCTTACAGGACCCGGGTCCCCAGCGGTGCTGGGGAGGGACAGGTGGAGAGGAGACAGTGTGCCCCCTTAGAGCCCGACCCTGCCGATGCTTAGGTCTCACAGAACCGGCTCCCTCCCTGCCTTCATCCTCTGAAAGGTCATGCCCAAGTGCAAGAATCAGCTTGTGTGTGGACTCCCTGTGGATGGACAGACTCTGACGACTTCTGCTCTAGAGCCTGTTTTTCCAGGGGGGTGTCTTTGTGCATGGTTTTTTTGTTTGTTTGTTTTAATTTTCCCAACTCTCCACTTGCCATTTTGGGGTTGTTCCCTGGCTCAGCCCGGCAGGTCAGCTCCGGGCAGGCCCCGAGGAGCGTGTGACCTTCTGGGCCCTAGGTACACACGCACTGGAAAGCCCTGAAACCAGGCCACTCGAAGATGGCTGTTTTCCCATCGAGGAAGCTCACTGCCGCTTAAGGATGCGGGCTCTGTGCGGTGATTGCTCATCAAAAACGAGGAAGATGCATATTTATTTCTGCAATTTAGTTGGAATACCCTTCTGAGAGCCTGTAGTAGAGGCATCTCCAGTGCACAGCTTCTGAGCTGTTAAAATTTTCATTCGAGGTCCCCAGGAAACAGTGCATTAAAACACATCACTGCATTCTCACATCATCAAAGCCCCCTCCTCGCCTGGTGCTCCCAGGAACTGGTTGGGAAAATGAAAACAAGGGAGCTGTGGGGCATGGCCTGAGAAGGGGGAGGCCCAACAAGGAAGGTGCTAGGCCCAAGCACAAATGCCGGGCCCTGGAAAAGCCGCTCCCGACAGGGTCGCTCTGGAGAAAAAGGCTTTTCCAACCTCTCAAGCAGTGTGCGGAGGAAAGCAGGATGGGCAAGCATAGACCTAGGGGTCAATTCTGCCATTTGACAGTTGGACAAACTGAGGCCCGGAGAGAGGGTGACTTCCCTGGGGACAAGAAGCCAAGTTCACTGGCTCCGGGCCGGGCACTTTCATCAGTGGCTGAGCCGCCTTTAAGGAGAGGTGCTCCATTTTTTTTTTTTTTTTTTTAGAAGAACTTTATTTTAGAATAGTTTCCGATTTACGCATAAGTGGTGAAGATAGTACTTTGAGTCCCATATTGTTAGGATCTGGTGTTACTGTGGGACTCCTGTCATCAAAAAGGAGGCAATACTGATGTGTTATTAGTAACTGAAGTCCACACCTGACTCAGATTTCCTTAGTCTTCACCCCTAATGTCCTTCTGTCCCAGGATCCCACCTTCGTTGTTGCCGTCATGTCTCCTGAGGATCTTCTAGACTTGGAGTTTCTCGGACTCCCCTTGTTGTTAATGAGATTGACAGGCTTGAGGAATACGGGTCAGGTATTTTGTAGAATGTCCCTCAGTTTGGGTTTGTGGGATGTTTTTCTCATTGTTACACTGGGATTGTGGGTCCTTGGGAGAAAGACCCCAGAGGCAAGTGTCATTCCCATCACATCATCACAGCCTGACATCGCTGTTGATGTGGACCTTGGTCACCTGGCGAGGGTCAGGGTTCCCCACAGAGATGTCACTCTTTCTTACCCTTTCTTTCTGTTCTGCACCCTTTGGAAGAAAGTCACTCGGTGCTGCCCACATGGAAGGAGTGAGAATTCTAATCCACCTCCAAGAGGGTAGAGTCTCTACATGAATTATTTCCAATCCTTCTGTAGAAGAGACTCTTCTATTCTCCCCCATTTATTCATGCAATCATTCCTTTATCTCCATCTGGATTCCAGGATGTGTATTTTATACTTTAGGTTACAACCCAATATCGCATTATTTAGTTCACAGCTCAAATTGTTCTACCTTTGGCCATAGGGAGCCATTCCGGTAGGTTCTTGTGTCTCGTTGACATACTCCTAACACTGTGTGTGCATGCATGTGTGTGAGTGGGTGTGAAAGACTGGGTGTGTTATGCAAGTAGGTGTGAGTGAGTGCATGTGAGTGAGTGTGTGTACACATGTGTGTGTGACAGAGAGTGTGTGTGAGAGAGCATGTGAGTGGGTGTGAGTGAGTGTGTGTGAATGTGTGTGAGTGGGGTGTGTGAGTGTAAATGTGTTTTCACATTGCGAGTGGGTTGTGCAAGCAAGTATGAGTGTGTGTGAGTGAGTGGGTTGTGCGAGGGGTGTGTCTGAGTGGGTGCGAGTGAGTGTGAGTATGGGGGGGCACACGTGTGAGTATGTGTGTTTTTCAAGCACATGCTTCCTTTCTGACACCATAAGCATCCAGGCTCATCTTGCCTCTTTCCTGCTTTGGTCCTAGAAGCAGCCTTTTTCTGCAGCCTTTTTCTCCAAGGAGCCCTGGTTACTAGTTCCAAGGACGGTAATAGAAGCCAAGTTTCTGATGCTGGGTGTGCTCATTATTACTGGGGTGTCCCTGCTTCCTTCCTGTCGGGGAACCCACACAGCAAGGATGTATGTGTGCACACTAACCCCACATACACACGGATCCAGAGATATTTTACATGTATCCATCTGTGTCTGTATTAAGCTGAACAGGTGTTCCAGCAGTGTCCCCAGCTGTGCTCCTGTTCTAACCTTCCCTGCTCGCTTGTCTGCAGGGTGCCCACTTTCCTGTGCAAAGAACGAAGCTCAGGGTCACACCACAGCTCCAGAGTGAACCCCCACACACACTGTGCCTACCTTGGCCCAAACTTTTGGTGACTCGTGATTGGAAGGTGGGGTGGGGGCAGCGTCCTGCCTAGGCAGCAAGCGGGCCAGGGCCCAGGAGGCCAATAGATCAGAAACCCCCACAAGGGCAACCTTGGGGCTGCCCACATTTCCACTGGGCCATCACCTTGACCAACTGGCCAGGCACTTTAACCTAGGCAAGCGTGTTGCAGCTGACGCTGGCTGTGCCCTGCCCATGGCTCTCAGACCTTGGCAGTTCAGAGCCCACACCTGCTGCTTCTTATGGCCAGAAGCAGAGGCTCCACATCTCTGTCCCCAAGGACCTCTCCAAAGCCCCAGGGAGCCAGTAGACGACAAGGCAACAAGTACCTTGGGAGCTGCCCACTCCGGACCTGTGCTAGAGTGCCTCCCTGAGGTCCTGCGGGCCTTGGGACACCTGCCTTGTTCAGCTCCCTTCTCCCCTCTTTTTACTTCCCCCTCCCACCGGGGCTCTCTGGGATTACCTCCCATGTAAACCACTGATGAGGCATCCTTATCCCGGGGTCTGCTTTGAGGAGACCCAATGAACAGACTAGACCTTTCTCATTCCCTTTCTAGGAGTCCTGGGCTGCTTCAGCCCCATCGGATCATGCGTCAGCAGAGGGTGCCTGGTGGCTCTCTTTGCCATCTGCAGGTAGAAAGCAGCCTGCAGGGCAGCGGCTCTGAGCCCCCGGCTTCTAGGTGCACCCAGAGCGGCAGGGTTGGAGGGCAGGCCTGGAACGCATGGGGGTGGGGGGCGATAAGCTCCTCCCACACCAGCTGAGAGGTCTCGCTGGGGACAGCCCTAGACCAGGAGAAGGGAGACCTGGCTCAGGGCTGAGACTTACCTTGAAGTCATCCTTCCCCAAGGCAGGAGAGGGAAGGGAGCTCCATTTTTCAGTGCAGATAGATGAGCCCACCGGAGGGGCCGAGGGGTTCTGGCATCTGAGTTCACCCCTGCAGAGAGTTTCCATGACGTCTCCACAAAGTCTCCATCAGTCAGAAGAACGCGCCTGTGTCCCATGAAGGGCGACAGTTGCCTGATAGATCGAGGTGTGCCCATATGGAGAGGGACGCTGGCAGCCCCCACCACCCCGAAGATGAACATTTGTCAGGAAGCTTCCCGCGGACCTGCAAAGACGCCGCCTCTGACTCATCGACACCTCTGCCATGTCATTGCCTGTCAGAGGCCACCCCTGCACAGCCCTTTCCTGTCTGGTCCCACCAGCTGAGCTCACAGGGCCTGGCCTGGAACCCCTCCTCCCCTTCTGTGCAGCAAGACACATGCGTGCTGGACACACGCACATGCACATATATGCTGGTGGATACGCGAGCGCTTCCAACCCACCCAGCACACGCTGCGAACCCCTTCTGTTTTCTGTGCAAAGTCTGTCTCCTCATGACCGGCCCCCACCTGCGCCAAGCCCACACCTACCCTCAAGCCCCCATGCCCTTCTCTGGGGGCGCCGGCCCCTGTGTGTCGCTGGGGGGCTCTCCAGAAAGCAGCCAGGGCTCATGTGCAATTGTACGTTGACTTTAGAAGGATCCCGAGGTGTCCTGATTACCACTCTGTCCTTATGAACTGGATTAGAGGGCCCTTAACAGATAATGCCTGGAGTCTTCTCTGCTTGTCGGACATTGAGCAATTATGAACGAGGTCTTAAGAGATAAGGGAAACAGTGATGCCTCAGCCAGGAGCTCAAAAGGTGGTTCCAGGGAGGCTTTCAAAACAATAGCCTGCGCAGGCGGGAACGATTTCCCCGGCTTTGGATGCTGAACTATGAGCCTCTCGGTGAAATCTTTTCATATCGGGATAAGACCTGGGTAGCTCTTAATCCTTTAATTCTACCAGTTGGCCAGGAGCTAGAATTGGATTTGGAACCTAAGAGAGGAAGAGGGGGAAAAATCAACACAGGAATTCGAAACTCCAAAGTGGGCCCCAGCTCCCGCCTTCCTTCCCCAGCCCAGCCAGGCAGCAAGCCATTGGGGCAGGCTGTGGCCAGGGTGGCCCCCAGACACCCTTCCCAGGAGGGGCATCCAGCCTGGGGGTGTCAGGCTGGCTAGGGACGCTGGACACCATTGACCAGAGGGCCGGAGCCATGCTGAGGGAACAGGAGTGTCTCTTAGCAAAAGAGACCCTCCCTGTAGGGTAGGGAGCAATGGGGTGCTTCACCCCGACTACACCTCCAAGAGTAGGAATAAAAATCGTCTTTGTAAATGAGCAAGTGATGTGTCTGTCCATCTATGTGAAGTGTTTATAGAAACGTCTTTGGAGAACCAACGACCCGGCAAAGGAAAGTGTCCCCTGGTCATACCACTTCAGTCCAGGCGGAGTCCTCCTGCCCTCCAACCAGACTGCCTCCCCTCTCCTCCAGACACAGCTCCAGGCAGCCCCTCCCCACTGCCCGAGCCCAAGACACCCTGGCCCCATAGCCTTACCCTTGGCAGTGCGGGGGCCAGAAGATCTCCTTTAGGACAGGGGAAGGGGTGGAGAAGATGGGCCCAGAGATCCCACAGAGAAGCCATGATGCCCTAAGAGCCTCACACTGGGGTTCCTGATGTGACAAGTCTCACTGGATCCATCCTAACCATGTCTCAAAGATAGGTCACAGGCCCTGGCCATGGCCCCGGGAAAGGTCTCCGTTTCAAGACTTCATTCACTAATTCCTTCACTCAGCAGGTGCATGTTAAATCCTCCCATGCCGCCAGCCCTGGGCTTGTGCTAGGGGCAGAGTGAGGGACCAGTTACAAAGCAGCAGGACTGCCCCAGGCAGAGAGAAGCCCTGGGGACCCTGGAGACAGGCATCTGTCCAGCAGCGTGCAGAGAAGACATGTAGTGTTTCCAGAAGGAAAAAAGTCCTGCTGGGGGTCTGGGGCTGCCAGGAAAAGAAGGGACCCTTGCTCTGTCCATTCTGGGCCTTTTCCCTTCTCCTCTAGGGACTCTGAAGTAGGTCAGGAAAGGGAGACACTAAGAGTAGGAAAGGAATAAAGATTGGTCCCTGTGTCCCCAGAATAATAATAATAATAAAAAAATCAAGAACCAAAGTTGATTCTTCTGCCCTAAACATTTTAAGCCAGAGGCTCAAAACGACGGGGCTCCCATAGAGCCCACCTGCCCCCGATGAAGAGGGCTCCAGCAGGTGCATGGAAGGATGGCCACCCCATGGAGGGACAAGCTGCTGAGGCCAGCAGGGCACAACCCCATGACCTCATGGGGTGGATGAGGAAGTAGGATCCAGAAGGCAGAAAACTGGCCCACAGACGCAGAAAACATGCACAGAGCTCACCCTGGAACCCAGGTCTTGGGATTCCTGAGCCTGGTGCTTTTATGACTTCATCTAGAGATGAAGAGGAGCCAGGAAAGAGCCAGAAAAGTTTCACACTGTCTGTACCCCTTCTGCGCTGCTTTCTCTTCCCTGAGTCTCCAGAACGAGACACCCTCTGTACACACACACACACACACACACACATACATACATCAGATTCTGCTGAGTACATGAGGTGGAGACAGAGACCTTGTGGGAGGGCAGGGCACACCAAGGGAGACCACTGTCCATCTTACCATCGACCACATGTTTGGGTCCCTGAGAGGTGTATGGCAAATAGATCTTCTTTTTTAAAAAAAGGAATAACTCTATTTTTCAAGTTGGACTCTTTTAGTTGCAAATATAAACTATAAATAAAAGGATGGACTGCATAAAGATTCAGGTTCCTGGGGAGTCCAAGGGATAGACCTGGTATAGCTTCAGGCATGGCTGGATCCAGGCACAGGAGGCCAGCTCCTTACCTCCATGTGGCTCCACTCCCAGCCCAGCTCTCCCCATACAGCAGGATGTCCCCTGCAGTGTTAGCTATGCATCGTATCAGCTCAGCAATCCCTCACGACAGCACAGTATTTCCAAAAGTTCCAGACAAAGTCCTTGGACTACCTCTTGGCACAAACATGGGTCAGCTAAGCATCCCTGAATCAAATGAGTCTCTCCTGAGATAAGCCTGGGAAAGTTGTCAGCCGTGAGCCAAAGAGTGGGTCAAACTACCAAAGCTTCATGAACCAAGAGTTTTGGGAGAGGGTTGAGTCCTAAAGAAGATTCCAGACGCCATCACCAGAAGAAGAGTAGATGGATGCTTAGCAGGTCGAGCCTATCTGAATTGCTTTCACAAGCACCAGAAGCTTGCAGATCACAGGGCGTCCACCTAAGTGGACACAGGAAAGCTGCTTCTACAGAGGGACAGGTCCTGGCCTGGGCCCTCTGAGTGCCTACAGCTCAGCACCTGGACAGCCGGTGTCCCAGCACACGCCACTTACTCCTCCCACCGCAGCCAGTCCCCACCCCCACCCCCGTGCACCCACCAGCCCCAGTCCCTGGGAGGCCACTTGGGGAAAGGCAGCTGTCCCCCTGTGCTGGTTATTGATTTAATTTCTGTTTACTTCACTGTAAGCTTAATTTGCTGTGTTAATGGCATTTTAATCCACTTGCCCGTTGCATGGGGCTGATAATACCATACTTTTGTGCAGCCGCAGTGACATTTCTCTGCATACAAGCTCTTCAGTGGGTGGGGCCAGGCGTCCTTCCCAGAGTGTTCCCCTCCCCTGGCCATGTGTGACTTCCATCGCCAGCCCTTGGAGGTGGGGGACAATGCTCCCGGCTTACCGGGTCTTCCGGAAAGTCTCCCAGAGCAGAGGGACCCCGGCTGAGAGCCATCCCTGAGCTCAGAGGGAAATGGGGGCTGCCGCTACCGGGAGCTGTGAGGAGGCTCGGGCAGAAGGAGCCGTCTCAGGGGCCCTGGGAGCCACCTTGGTCAGGAGTGGCTCCCTGGTGGGGTCAGCCTTGAGAGGGTCTTGGAAATCAAAGATAGAAACAAGCCAGACCAATTGAGGGATTCTGAAAAGAATTGAGCCAAGTCTGACTCCTCCCTCGGGGGTCCAAGTTTCCATTGGCTGCGCCCGTGTCCTGAGACTGCCACTCACCCTGCTGGTAAGGGCAGGTCTGCCTTTCACGGAGACCTTGACACGTGGTGTGTGGCCTGGCAGGGGTGCTAGCGCTAGATCAGGGCTGGACGGCGGCCTGGCTGCCAGCTCCACATTGTGGAGGGCGGGTTAGATCTCGGCCAGGCCCTGCACCGACCTGCGGCGAGACCCGGTGAACAGTAAGGTCTGCCCACCTGGTGGGCTCCAGGGGCAGTGTATAGGGAGGGACCCCTCCCCGGGCACAGGACTGGACACCTGCCAGGCCATGGCCCCGCCGAGGCAGGCCAGTGGGCTGCCTCACATTAGGTCACGTGCCCTGCACACGAACCCCTGCTTTCGCCAAGCCAGAGATGGCCCTCAGCCCAAGGACAGCCCCTGTTGGTGGCCAGCAGGGGTCAGAGGGCAGGCCGCTCCAGCTGAACGGGGGGCTCACCCCCAGAGAGGGAATGACAACCAGGCACAGCCTCTCGGTGGAGGAGGAGACACAGCACCCAACATGTGTGTCGCAGTCCCGGGAGGGAGGCCGGAGGGTGAGAGGGAGCCTGAGGGAAGATGGTAACAGAAGAGGAGGAGGAGGAAGGTTGGGGGGCGTCGGCAGAGCCCTTGCCAGGTTCCAGGCACGGCCCACATGCTCTCCTGGTGTTAGTAGAGTTAAGCCTCATAACAGCTCGGCTGTTTTGTTGTTTTCCTCATTTTATGGGTCAAATAAGGAGCTTTAGAGGAGGCAAGTAAATCACCCAGGGCCACGCAGCTAGGACAGGCAGAACCAAGATCTACCAAGGGAGGCCTGGCTCTGGAGGTTGTGCTATCAACAGAAGACCAAGTGCGGAGAGGCTACGGGGCAGCAGAGGCCACAGGACAGCAGAGACCATAAGACAGCAGAGGCCATGGGACAGCAGAGGCCACAGGGACCTAGAGACCATGGGACAATAGAGGCCATGGGGCAGCAGAGGCCACAGGACATAGAAGACCATGGGGCCGTGGAGGCCATGGATAGCAAAGGCCAGGATATGAGAGGAGCGTGGCCAGGGACAACATGAGGACAGGCCCCTCGTGCGGAGCCGAACGCACAGCTGCTAACCGAGCTCGTAGCTTCTCCCGAGCGCGTCAGCTGGCAGCTCTGCCCCCATGCCCTCAGGTGCCTTCTCCTTGCCGTCTTGTCCTCACTAAAGGCAGGAAATGGAGACACCCTCCACCCCACCTGACACTTGGGAAGAGCCAGGGCCACCCAGAACCCTCCTCCAATGCGCCGTCTGTCCCCGGTCCTCCAAACACAGCGGCCCCACCACCCCAGAGGCCCTCTGCCCCCAGGCAGCGCTTGGGGACCCAGACGCACATGTCTCCGTGTCCCCGTTGGGACTGCGGTCCCCTCATTCTGCGTGTGCGTGTGTGCATGCAGCAAGCACACACACACAGATGCTCTCTGGTGAAGACCAGATGCCCTCCTGTGGCCCAGGGACTCGTGACCCCCAGGAGAGGGCCGTTCCCAGGGGCTGGGTGGCGGGGAGGCACCCTCCTCCCCAGCATTACTGCTGGGTGAGAGCCACGTAGCCTGTAATGACCCTGGGCATTTCCCAGGATTAACGACCAGCGGGATTAATGGCCCTCAGCGCCACCCTGGACCATTAGGCACCAGGAAGCCCCACACCTCAGTGGCTGTTACTTAAGTGGAAGACATTAGAGAGCTAACAACAATGTCTAACAAGGAGGGAATCATCAGGAGAGCGCCTCGTCTGCGCTCATTACCTGGTCAGGCCCAACGACGGGAACCAGGGCCAAAGGCAGGGCACCACCTTCCCATCCCTCCCCTCCCCCACCGTCTCAAGGCTTCCATCCTGGAATCCCTTTTCCACTGGCACCTGCGTGTGCGTGTGTCTGTGTGCATGCGTGCGTGCGTGTGGAGGGTGTCCTGGTCTCACTTCTGGAATGTCAGCCAGCCTTGCTCTGCCTCATGAGAGAACATCCCCTCCACCCGCTGACCCCCACACCTGCCCCTGCACCTCTCTCCACTTCCCTTCCCTACTCCAAGGCAGTGTGTGTTTCATTCATCCCTTTATCCTACACATGTGTTTTGAGCACTTACAGGTCCCCTGTGAGAGACAGAGACGGAGGAGGACCCTGCCCTCATGAGGCTTACCGTCTAGAGCAGGAACAATAAAAAATGACCATTAATGGCGGAACAGAAGGCAAGGGTTCCCCCAGAATTGTCCATTCAGAACTGGGCAGCTGCCTTGGGCAGGAGTCTTGGCCAAGTCTGAGGTCACGCTGCCAACGCTGCTCTCAATTCCTTTCTGCATAAACTTCGAGGAACGAGGTTATCGGTCCTCCAGGCCGTCCATCGATGCTCATCTTGGATGCTCCTAGACATCACCTGATGGGATCCATTAAAAAACAAACAAACAGACAAACCACCCCAAAAGGTAAAGAAAATAAACACAACAATAATTATTCCTGGGGAGGGGCATGTGATCTCCGTATTATAGGGATAGGATGTCATGGGAAAGCATCCTTTTAAAAAAGTCACATAAAAAAGCAATCTGGTGGGGCCCCTGGGTGGCTCAGTGGGTTAAGCCTCTGCCTTCTGCTCGGGTCATGATATCAGGGTCCTGGGATCGAGTCCCACTTTGGGCTCTCTGCTTGGCAGGGAGACTGCTTCTTCCTCTCTCTCTCCCTCTGCTTGCCTCTCTGCCTACTTGTGATCGCTCTCTGTCAAATAAATTTTAAAAATCTTAAAAAAAAAAAAAAGCAATCTGGTAAGTAGTTATTTAATGGGGAATATGGAAGGCAAATAGTACTCACAGCGTTGCATACAGCTCCTTCCAGAATTCCCCGTGGATTCAAACAGCCCTGCCCCTGGAGGGGGAGCCTGAGCAAAGAGCTCCTGGGCGGAGGTACGTTTGAGTTTGGATGCGGTGGACCCGTGGCAGAGGAGAATGAGGAAGCAGTCCTAAATGCGCCGTCTCTGTCGTGTCCCTGTGATCTCACGTAGGTGTCGCAAGGTAATAACTGTTTTGAGGAAGACTCGAACTATTTTAACGATACCCTTGTAGGTTTAGGTAGGCAAGCAGGACTCTCCGAAACAGTTCCCATCTTGTCACTGGGAAAGTGGGGCATCGTCCTGTATCTGGCTGTGAAGGCACAGACAGTAATTACATAATAAGTTATTTACCTCATTAGAACAGTGGCTCGTGCTGCAAAGAAGTGCTTGCTGCTCTGAGACTCAAGGAATGTGTCTGTAAAGAAGCACCGTCTGAGCTGGCACTGAAGGAAGGAAAGGAATTAACGGGACCCCCAGAGGGGGCTGGCAAGCAAGGGACAACAGCAGGTACAAAGGCCCCGTGGAGAGGAGTGGAGGAAGGCCCCACTCTCGGGAGCCCCGAGGGTGAGAGCCTCGCGGGGGTGGAGGCAAGTGGGAGCCATTAAAGGGTAAAGTGATCCACTTCCATTTTTAAGAGAGCCTTCTGGATGCATCCCACAACCGTTCCAATCATGCCCTAATTATCTGAGCTCCGGGGACCTGGCCACGGGCATTCCCTGCTGTCATTACCCTCCCTGTTTCAGGTAAGGTTTCCTCCAGAACTGGACTCAATCAATTCCTGCAGCCAGGGCTCTCCCCTCCCTCTGGGATAGGGCTGAGCATACCGCAGACCCTCAGAAAAGACTGCACATTCTTGCATTGGGACTCTGGGTTGGGCGGTTATGCCTACATAGCCTCCTGATGGACAGGGGACAAAGGCCAAAGGCAACCCCACAGGGAGCCAAGCCCCTGAGTTCCTCCACAGCCTGGCCCAGCTGCCCCATGCCGCTGCAAACAGGCAGGCAGGGGACCCATGGTGAGACACAGGTGTGGCCACAGCTTTCCACATCCGGTGGCCTGACGTCCCTGCCCAAGGCTTCAGTCACCCAGGTCACACCCATCCACACCGGGGGTGGATCTCACCAGTGCACAAGGTACAGGAGAGCAAAGTCAGAATTTCCCTTACTGTCTCTTAGGAAGCTCAGCCACGCAGCTGGCAGCTTGTGTACGGGGACACGTTGCCCGGTAAGAAGCAAAATCCTGAGACACTGGCCTCTGAGCTCCCTGAGCTGCTCCTACTATGAGAGGCACATTGGGCACCTGCCTGGGGTCTCGGAGCTCCGTGCACGTCTTCAGGGCAGCACGCTGCCCTGCTGGAATTATACCTAACTTAAGTAAGGACTCAATGGAGGAACATCAGATGCTTGATTCCCAGGCACGGCTTGCCCCGGGTCAAGGGAAGGTCCGTGGCAGCCACTGCACCTGCCTCCCTCCTAAAGTGGCCCTGGAGGGTGTCCCACCCAGCCTGCCACTCACCAGCTGATTGGAGCTGCTCCTGGACAGACACACGGAAGGGGCGGGACCCTGGCTGAAGCTCTGCCATGGGCCCAGGGACTGGTGTGAAGGGGCAGAGGGACCCGAGCTGGGGGAGCCCATCCATCCCCGCTGCGGTCGGCACGGCCCAGGCCTGGCCCGGCACACACGGGAGGCGAGGAGCCGCTGCCCACCTCCCCCTCACCCCACCCCCGGCGCGGGGGGGGGCCCTCACCCGACCAGACTCGGATGGACTGTGATAAAGGGACAGTCCATTCTGCTTCCCTCCACCGCGTTCTGGTAACGCCTGCTCGCGAGGTCTCTCCCGCCCCACCGCCGAGCGAACCCCAGCTCATGACGTTTCTCTGGGCTTAGTGTGCGCGCTTCCAAACTGGAAATATTACCTTGCTTTTTATTTACATTTTCTGATGATGAAACAGGCTTTAAAAATGCCCCCACACTGCGGTGGGAGAGGACTGTGGCGTAGCTCAGGCACAGTTGGGGCGAACGGAGGGCTCGCCTTCACCTCATCTCTCCTTTCTGCTTAAATATTATGCCACATCCTGATTAATACCAGACCAATAAAATCATCTCCGCAATCTGGTTAGAGGCTTTTGTCTTCCCAGATGGCCTGCGATGTTAATGTGTGACAATTTCAACAATGAACTAGGACTGTTTTATGGAACCAACATTTGTTCCACTGCTTTTTTTTTTTAGACTCAGAATTTTGACACAGATGGTACAAATTACTCAAAAAACAGAAATGTTCATTTAGAAGGCTTAAATATGTGGTTTTACTCAGGCCATCAGAATATTTTACATTTGCAATTCAGTAAATTTACTAACAACCCTGCTATAATTAAGGTCTGTTAAAAAAAAAATCCCCTTTCTCCAGCTTTTTATATCTATAGAGTTTCATTAAAGCCAGAAAAAATATTATTATTTATTCTAGTTGTGCAATGTTCTTATTTCCTTGTGACATACATTGTTCGTCTCTGCTTTCTGTCTCCTTCGTGCTCCTAATTGCTGCTGAGGAAAGAGGAGGAAGGGGGTAGCTGGGCTGCTGCTCTGGGGTCTCCCCCCCGTCACCCCATGAGCCAGACTGCAGCCCCACGTCCCTGATCTCAATTGTCAGAGCCACAGCATCTGCCGGAAACTTCTCCTGCAAAAGAAGGTGAGCACATCTCCTGGCACCTCTGCTTATCATGTCTGCAAGGCCAGAGCCCATAGCGCAAGGCTTTTCACGGCTGGAGTCGGTTCTTTGTTTCCACATGCACCCAGGTCCGCTGGTCAGCATCGGAACACAGCCTTGTGTCGTTCCTGTGACCCTCACGGTTCTCGGAAAGCTCGGTATAATCCTCCCCGCAGCCCTGCAAGGTGTGCCACGAAGTGCCGTCCCCGTGTACAGGTGAGGAAGCTAAGGTTCAGAGAGGTTATGTCAAGGTCATGGTCTCACCCCATCATCACCTTAGAAGCCATGAGAACACCAACGATAAATAAGAACGTGCCAAATGGGTATTTTCGGAGGGCTTACTCCTTGCCAGGCACTGTCTAGCCCTTTCCACGTGCTGTCTCTTGGAACCTTCCTTTTGAACACGGAGAGGCTGAGGCTCAGAGCGGTTGAAAGGAAGTGAGGTGGAATCCCTGTGGGCAGAGACAGCCAATGGGGCTGGGAATCCATTGCAGCTGAGGGGACAGGTTGGGGAGAGGTAGGCATGGCTGGGAGGGCCAGAGGAAAGCCAGGCTGCCCACCAACTGACCTCTCAGTTCCGGGATATTGCTCTGGGGAAGGGGAGGTTCATTGTACTGACAGGGTCCCCTGGGGGGAGAGGGAATCTGCTCTGACCTCAGCTCCCTGCAAGGGGCTTCTCCATGCCCTTCCGCTCTGCCTTTGCCCCAAAGCTGCCAACTGCTCCCCCACCACCCGCCGCATAAATGTGGATTCATGCAGGACCTTAGCCCCAGCAACTAGAGGACAGGGACCTGGTGTCTCGATCTTACCAACTCCAGGACTCATTGCCTCAAGAGGTCCAGGCACACAGTAGGCACTGACTTCTTGGAACCTATTGCAAAATGGAAGACACAAAGCATGGCTTTTTCAAAGTGACCTGAGCCCTCTGAACCTGAAGAGGGCTCAGTAGAGGCTACCCTGTAGGCATGCGTGATGGAACGTGGTCGAGGCTCTTCACCTGGTCTGCAACTCAGAGGTACTCGGCGGATATCAGCTGTTGCTTCTGTCATCGTTACTGTAATTATTCTTTTGAAAGATTCGAAAGCCCACTGGAGTGATCAAATCTGTGACATTCCTGGGGGAAGGTCCAGACTCCAAAGGGACACCCCGATGGGGCTTCCCTCCTCTGAGCCTTGTTTGGGGGGCTCCTAATCATGCCCAAGTGAATCCCAGAAGACCCTCCAGTCGAGAAGACTCATCTTGCTTATTTATTTTTCAAGATTTTATTTCTTAGAGACAGAGAGAGCACCTAAGTTCAGGGAGGTGGTCAGAGGGAGAAGAGAAGCAGACACCCCGATGAGCAGGGACCCCTACAAGGGACTCGAGACCACGATCTGAACTGATGGCAGATGCTTAACTGACTGAGCCACCCAGGCGCCCCTTGGTTCCATTAATTATTTCATTGATGAAAAAGCTGCTCTCCTCCCCCAAACCTGCACGGAGCTCGAAGTCCTTGGCATTTCTTCCTGCCCACAATTTTCAGAATGGTCTGTTCAAATACTTTCCAGTATCATTTGTCCAAGAATAACCATTACAATAAAAGCAACACAGTGTCTGGCTTGCCGTTCCATTGATCAGGGTTTTGATGTTTGCTTCACGTACCAAATGGGATCCAATCCTATTTCTGCATTGGTTCCTGTCGTCCAACTATGTAAACAATTTATTTCAACTTCAGGGTGAAAAAAAAAAAATAATGCATCGACCATTGTTGTCCTTTGCTAATCCTTGCAGTAAGTACCACGCATTTCTGTGTGAGGCCTCAGTTCATTATAGCTTTCTATTAACGCTGCCAACAGAAAGTGCATTCTGAGTTTTTAAATGTTGTTTCCATTAAAATCAATCACTCCTTGCAATTAAGCCAATAGTCTCAACATTTTTGCTGTTATGAGCTAAAGCATCCTAAATATATTGACAGCTGTCTTCGATAGGCTGACACAAACGAGGGGGGGGGCAGGCCTAAGACGAAATGTCACCAAGGGGAGCAGGCGAGCTCCTTTTACTAAAACTCACCTCTTTCTCATACCCCAGACGGCATTCCGTACGCCTTTTTTTTTTTTTTGCAATGGCAACGTACAGTAATCAATGTTTTGCATATTACAATCAATAACATACTTAAATATTTAAGTTTTACATTCTTTTGCAATAAATATTGATATATTACAAACTCTGTAAAAACTGTTCATTGGACTTTTTGTTTGCACTGTGTACTGTATCATTCAGCAAATAAGTGAGCTAAATATTGTTTGTTACAAAACAGATGTCAAATAAAATTATGCCATATGTGCTATTAAACACTTTTCTTATTTTTTTTTTCCAGCAAAACCCAAGACTTAGTTTCAGAAGTGAATGTATTTGGCTTTTCAAGGATTTGAAGCATGAAAGCAACATCTTTGAAATATTTTTAAACCTGCTGGCTTTGTGTAATCCAGTTTTGTGAACTAATTCTGAGTGTTATTATAGATTTAAAATTAAAAATATAGATAGATAAATAGACACACGGATACATCCACAACAGTCCAATGGTTGAAATGGATCCACCGTTGCAAAAGAGAGGGGAAATTAAGGAAAATGTGCAAAAGCAAAATTAAAAATTATATGTAAATTTACAGAGACAGCAGATGAATTTTTCTAAGTGACTAGGGACCTTGAGGAGGTAGAAGGGAGAAGTTCGTCAAAACTGGCCCCACAGAATGAGATCCTGAGGCCTGCTTGGAGAGGTGGGGGTGATTCAGGAGGTGCTGGGGTGTGGCCTGGCCCAGTGGGTACTCAGAAGGTCTGCAGAAAAAGCAGAAGAGGGTTGAGGGAGGAGGGCACTCACCAGCTCCCAGAGGACTTGCAATGCTGGGAAGCAGTTGGGGCAGGTGCAAGGGCCCGGGGAGCCTGGGGAACCATCCGCACCGGTGTCCCCACTAAGCAAGCCCCTGTGAGCTCCCCAAGATGGGCCCAGCAGGGGTCTCCCCCGCCCCAGCCCTGTCAGAAGTGTTTGCACTAGATGGATGGATCTCTTAGCCTGGGGAAGTGTGAAATGTGAAACAGAATGAGCAGAATGCAAGAAACATGTTGCTAAGAGCCACCGAGTGAAACAAAATCTGGAGGCCCCGGCACACTGGCATTGGCACCAGCGGCCCCAGATGGAGGCTGGGTCCGCGGCGAGGCAACGGAGCTCCCCTCAGAGGGCCCCCGCGGCCCCTCGCCACAGCCATCCTGAAAGGAGGCCTCGGCTCCCTGGCCTCGCCTCCACGTGGCGCCTTGCAGAAGTCTGACCTCAGAGAAAGTCAAGACACGAGCACCAGAGGGGGCCTTGGGGGATTCTGAGCCCCATGATGCCCAGCTTCCTCCCAAGTCACTGGGCCTCTCGGGGACCACGGCTGGTGCAGGACGTTGCATCCCCGCATGGGACACCTGTTGTGGGCCAGGGGCCAGGTGCCCCACACCGTCTCCCTCACTGCCTGCTGCACCTCTGTGGGACCCACACGAGCACCGGAATATGGGGGTCTGACGCTCTGGGATGACCGTGACCAGCAAGGGGCAATACGGATGGGTATGCGCTACCGAAGCTGTAGCTTCTACAACTCAGAAGGCACCGTGGGATCCACAAGACACCCCTGCATGGACTCCCCTTTCTCCTCACCCCGACTTGCTGGGCCCTGGAATCTATCTATGTTCTTGGGCCCTGGCCTGGGGCTCGCACCCAGACAAAACTGGGCTGGGATGCTGCACACATGCCAACCCCTCCTGAGACTGAGCCCTAGGGCTTATCTTGGCCCCTGCCCACCCTGAACAGCTGGCGAGGGGCCTTGCCCCAGGCACATGTTTTGGGAGGTTCGTGGTGAGCACATTTTGTTCGCAGGTTTGTTTGTTTAATCTGTTTGTTTATCACTTCTGGGGCTGAGGATTGTGCTCACCTGGGCAAGGGTCCTGCCTTCCCCGCTGGACGGCAGCCCGAGAGGGAGGGTAGTCTCTTGAGTCTCCCCAGAGGTCCCCAAAATGACCAAGTCCTGACCCCGTGACACAGAGCTCCGTGGATTCCAGGGGTGCCCGGGACCTGTCTCCATGCATGGGGAAGGGGAGAGGGGGGCCCCTAAGATCCTGGGCTGGAGAGGGAAGTTTCCTCGGTAGCGTTCAGGATGCAGAGAAGTGCACAGAGGAGCCGCCAGGAACAGGACCCCCTGCCTCGCCTTCCGACCCCGTGAAAGTTTTACCCTGAGAACCACCCCTCCATGTTCTTTTTTTTTTTTTTTTGAGAGAGAGATCACAAGTAGGCAGATAGGCAGGGAGGCAGGCAGAGAGAGAGGAGGAAGCAGGCTCCCCGCTGAGGAGAGAGCCCGATGCGGGATCCCCTCGATTCCAGGAGACTGGGATCATGACCTGAGCCGCAAGGCAGAGGGTTAACCACTGAGCCACCCAGGCGCCCCCCACCCCTCTGTGTTCTTGAGCTGACTTGAGAGAGCTTCTCATGCCTGCCTCCAAGCGCACCTGATCTAAAACACCAAGTTGAGGACTTCATCTGAGGGCAACGAGGTCTTTAGCTATTTTTGACCTGGGGTTAGGGATATTCGCTACATTAGCAATTTAGGAACCTCATTCTTCAGCTCTTTGAAAATGCTTTCCAAGGAGGGAAGGGGCTGGGGCCACAGCCTAGAAGGGGTGGACGGGCGGGCAGGGGAGCTGGAATCCTCCAGAGTCCTGAGGGAAGGGAGGTGGCTGGGAGGGCCCCCAGGCTCTCGCTTAGCCACCGATGGGACAGCAGAGCCCATCCCTCAGCTGGAAAGGAGGTTTCAGGAGGCGAGGGAAAGGGTCAGCTGCTGGTTGATTTTTATCAAAGTCCTTTCTCCTAATGATAGGCTCAGAAGAGCAAAGAGCAGGGACGCGGACGAAGGTGGGAAAGTGGTTTCCACGTCCTTTTGGTTCAGTTTCCTTTTTTGGTGGTGGGCAGGTGAAACAAGAGAGGATCTGGGAGGCTGGCAGAGGGTAAGGAGAGAACAGCAGACGGGGTGCCATGTGGGGAGGGTTTAGCTGTCTGGAGGCCACAGCTGGAGGACAGGAGGAGGCTCCCCGGCTGGCCGGACGTGCTGTGTCACAGTGTAGCAAGCCTCAGCAGTCACAGTGTAGGAAGCCATCCTGGGCAGGACCTTGGTTTGGTTATTTAACTACTTCCCGCTCTTAAACTGACTTTTCCCACCTGAAAATGCCTTTGAATTTCGGACTTAGTGACTTTTATCTTATCTAGGCTGACACTCTGGAAAGTGTCAAACTCCAACCATTAACCCGGATGTCTTGGGGCCATGCAGGTGACGTACATGAGAGAGGGGGCCAGGGACAAGAAAGATAGTGTGGCCCTCTGAGACAGCTACAGATGTCCTCAGCCGGACGTCTGCGCTATCCCCTGGGCAGCCAATCGAGAGCCTGGGGGTCCTCCCAGCCACCTCCCTTCCCTCAGGACTCTGCTCCCTCAGTCCTCCCTACCCACCCCTCCCCTACCCACCCCTCGACCCCTTCCAGGCTGTGGCCGCATCCCCTTCCCTCCTTGGACAGGAAGACTATAGGGAGTGGTGGGGAGTGGGGCAGTCTGGACAGTACTCGCCCCATTGAAACACACACTTAAACTATGAACCCACTTCCTGTTACACCAACTGGGTTTTTTCAAAAAGAAGTCTGGAAATCTAAACTTAAAACATAAAAATAAGACAATTCCCAACAGGCTACACACACACACACACAAACACACAAATATGGAAGGCTGGATTGTGCCTACAGGCCATGGATTTGTAACCTGTGCTTTTAGTGGAGAAGTCCTAGAAATCCGAGCTCTTCAGCTGGCCCCAGGGATTCAGACCCTTGGAAGCTGGAGCCCAGTGGATTCGCCGTCTGTGAGGATGGAGAGAAACCAGAACCCAGAGGGGCTTCTCTGGGAACTAACAAAGAAAGATTTCTGAGGCCAGATCTCAAAATGTTAATCAGATTCGGAGACATAAAACATGACGATTTAATGGTGTTTGGTGGAAACTGAAAATTTCTTAAAGTTCTCACTATCCTACACTGAATTCTAATACTTTTTTAATTATTAGATATAAAATGCTTATAATTTTAGGGGGAAATTAGACTTGGTAATTTATATTTCTTGTTTATACAGTACAATTTGCTGATGAAAAAATGTGCTAAACTTATTGATTCATGACCATAATTGTTTAATTATTTATCATTGCGGAATGATATTAGCATTGCTAATACCGCAGATGTGCACAAAGGCTGGGGAGTCAGATGCGGCTTTTGTTTGGGGTGCACAGGGTTTGAGGATGGTTGCTCCAGGCTGGAGGGCAACCTGCCTGGGACGTGAGGTCCCCGGGCCGCGTGTGTCTCCATGAAAATGACCACCAAATGCTTCTCCATCTTGCAGCAACAGACCTGCAGGGCCACAGACTGGTCCTGCCACTCTGAATTCAGAGCTTCGGTTTTGGGACTGATTCTCAGCCCCTGGGAGCGTCCCTCATTCTGCCCACAGCCTTGGTGGTCCTCCTCCACACACCTTGCGTGGCCCAGCTGGGGTCCAACCTCCACTGAGAATGGAGAATTCCATGAAAGCCAGGATCACAGACCCTGGAAGGGGTCAACAGGAAACTCAGTGTTGCCCCAGACTGGTCGTTGGCTATACATCCATATTCTTCACCATCTGCTAAATCCAGAAGAGGAACAAATCCAAAAGAAAGTCACAGGTGATACAAGCTCTCAACCTAGTACTATTAGACCTACTTTCAGAACTAAAGTAGATCATCTGAGTCAGCCTGACCATGATACAGACAAGGAAACTGAGTCTTAAAGAGAAGATACAGACACTTTGGGTAATTGTCTCCTGTAGCCTTCCAGAGAGACAAGTGGAGATCCCATGAGGGTGTGGAACGTGAGCCTGAAGCTCAGAGCAGAGGACTGCCCTGCACTGACGCTTGGGAGCTGCCACACACATGTGCGGGGCTAGATTGGATTATTGGTCCCAATTCCTCATTCTCCCATGATGGAACCATCCATTCACATCCTTGCCACAGCTCACAGTGGGTCAACCATGCTTCTTGGTGCCCTGACCTTGGGCTTGACCCCAAGTCTACCAGCTGGATGGTAGCAGACACAATACAACAGTAGCTTGAGGGACACCTAGGTGGCTCAGTGGGTTAAGCCTCTGCCTTCAGCTCAGGTTATGATCCCTGGGTCCTGGGACTGAGCCCTACATCAGGCTCCCTGCTGAGCGGAGAGACTGCTTCTCTCCCTCCCTCTGCCCCTCGTCCCCCAACTCATGCTCTTTCTCTCTCTCTGAAATGAATAAATAAAATCTTAAAAAACAAAACAAAACAGTGTTTTGAAGTGTTTGCTTGCTTGAGCTTCGGCTCTTGCCATGAGGTCACACGTGTGTGGCGGAGCTGCGGAACGGAGAGCTACCCCAGTCAAGCACAAGGTCACGGCCGAGATAACGCACCCTCGCTGCTGCCCAACGCCGAGTGGTGACCTGGGTTCACTGCCCCCCACCCCGGCAGCTAACTGACATGGCAAGAGTTCAAGTTATGGGGGGGGAGGCAGGATCACCCAGGAAAAAAGAGGAACGAAGAAGGTGTCCAAGGAGTAAACACGACAAACCCGGCACTGGAAATATAGACAGATCAGAGCTGCCCAAGAACCACCAGCCAGAAAGACAGAAGGGAAACATGACTGTGGGTCCTGGAGGCCAAGAGAGGCATGTGTGTCAAACAGGAAGCGTGCGTCCTGCATGTGGGCCAGGAGCTGGGCTACGATGGGAGCAGGGAAGCTTGCACATCGAGGTCAGCAGTGGCGGCTGCAGGACACGGGGGCAGGCCAGTGATAAAGGCTAGGCTTCAGGAGTCAAATAACCGGCAACAGGCGATAAGACAGTAGGTACAGAGACTCACACACCCAATAGCAGAGGACAGGCAAAGCGTGTGGAAACATGGAGATGCCTGAGCCAGGGGGCCAGCAGCGGGGGCTGGGGAGGGGGCAGACATGATAACGCCTTCCTTGCGGACCAGTAACTGAAGAACAAAGGGGACAAAGGCCAGCGGCAAACCTGATGCTGGGGGAGGGACATGCAGTTCTACAGAGCAAGGAGGCTCGTGGCCCTGGGGCCCTGGCCCCTCCAAGGGCTGGGGAGTGCAGATCACCCCCTGGGGAGGAGGTTCTGCTCCTGCTGCTCTCAGATCCCTCCCAGGCGGGGGTGGGGGTCATCTTACCTCCTGTCTGGCCACAGACCCTCAGGCACAAGACAGGCACACTCCCCCTCGCGTGAGTCTGGCCCATAGATGGAAGGAAGCCTGGCCATCTCAGCCTCCATTTGGACCTGGATTTAAAATTCCTAAATCATTTGAGAACCCAGCTGCGGCCACAGAAGCCACTGCCATGGAGAATGGATTTATCTGAAGTCTCCCAGGCCCCAACTTTCCTGGTTCCAGCAGAAAAACTTCATTTGGCCTGAAGCCCCCTCTCAAGCTGTGTGAGTAGTTCATGGGTCAGGATGACTTGTTGAAAAGAACACACATGTAGCATACTGAATTTTTGTTGTTTTTTGAGGGGAAGGGATGTGGAAGGTTCTGTTGGGTCTGCTCAGAAAAGATGAAAACATTTCTTGTCCCTTCCCCACCTTGAAGAGGCAACTCTGGGCATTTCAAGGTCATGAGCAACCCTAGCCCCTGTTGCTACAGGGTTTTGACTCACAAAGGGGACAGCTGAGGCCTAAGGGGACACACAGCCATGGTGGTGCTATACACAGCCAGCCAGCCCACGGAAGGGATGGAAGCTTGGCTTCCCCAGCCTGAGTTAGGGACCCCATCTAACCAAGTGACCACAGGAGCAATGTAAATGCTTTGGGTCTACACTTTCCAACCCTGAACTTGTGCCTGGTCTATGGCAAGAGAGAAGGGGACCTCAGTCTCCCTGCTGGCTGGAGTCTGGAGACTCTGCTCCATTTGGAGAGAGTAAAGAAAGGTGACCGTCTCTCTCCTCCAGAAGTCACTGAGCACATCTGTGCCTGACGCCTGTCTCCCGAGTTGTGGCCCCAGGAGTGGCAGGCAGGTGGGGGTAAGCGGCGGCATGCCCAGCCCCGTCCGTGCCCTATTCTCACACCAGGAACCCCATCCTCAGTCCCCACTGTCCCCACCACTTCTCAGGCTTGTTCCTGCCCTCTCGGGGCTTTTACCCTCCCCACCCCACCCCCCATCTGTGGAGCCTCCTCTGAGCCCTGGCTTCCCTGGAAGCAGAGTGCCATTTCTGACCTTTGCATTTCAGACAGCTTCTCAGCTTCGTTTTGGCCAAAAATTTCTTTCTCCTCAACAAAATGTACTTGTTTCTGAAACTACGAGCTTCATATTCCCCCTTGTTTTCTCTGAGGCTCGCTAACAGCCCTGAGTGCTGGGGCTCAAAGCCGACTCTGGGGGCACACACCCCAGCTTTGCCACTTACTAACACATGTGGCCTTGGCCATTCACGTGCCCTTCCTGGGCCTCAGTTTTCTCATCTATGAAGTGGGAATGGTAATCCCCATCATGTACAGCGTCATGAGGGTCTGATGGGGTAAGATGGGTAGGGTGGCCAAAGCAGTGGGGGCGCGAAACAGTGGGTACCTCTGGGAAAAGAGCACAGCCCCAAGGCAGGAGCAGCCCCATGACGAGGGGTGAGATGCGACCCTGGATAAGCACTCCCTTCTGGACCTACCCTTGTCCTCTGTGAAGAAGCAAATCAGACGTGACAAATTCCTAGAGGCCCTTCCGATTTGCAGTAATAGCAGCAGCGCGCCTTTACACAGTGCGTGTAAGTGTGGCCAGGCTTATTTCCTCCCAAACTGTCGATGTGCTGCCCACCACCCTCCCCCAGTGTCACGCCCCCCAGTGCCCACGCTTGGTCCCACCAGCACCTGCAACCCTGGGCTGGGGGCGCGCTGGCCCCCACGGAGCCTGGCAGAGGCAGCGTGAGACGGACCTCAGTGCTGGGGGTTGTAATGGTCTGCAGGAGCAGCCCTCGCAGACGGCCTGCGGACAATCCTCTGGACAGACCTGTCCCCAGCCGCCCCGATGAGCTGCTCCCAGTCACCCCTCCCCCTCCCTCCAAGTGCCAACTCCCAAATAAGCCACTTGCCCTCCCGTCCCTCCTCAGACACACCAAGACAGCACTTCACACTCCCTCATCTGCCCGTGCCCACCACAGCCCTGTGAGGCCTGTGCCAGAGCCAGAGCGGACTCGGTACCTAGAGCATCTCCACCCTGGCCAGCAGCGGCGCAGGCAGCGGCCCCTCATGCGCCGGGTTGGAGCTCCAGCTCATTCAGCTGATGGTGAGGGATTTGCCTCCAGGACCCGTCTATCTGAGTGGGAGCCCCAGTCCCCTGACCCCCCGTGAGACTCAGGAAGGGTTTCCATGGGGTTGTCTGTGGTCACAGCACACAGCGGGGGAGCACAAGAGGGTCCGGCAGAACCTCTGTCTGTGTAAGGATTTCCGTGTAGAGCCTAGAGGACAAAGGCCATCATCCCTGCCTAGGTCAGGGACCCTCCTGGGTGACTATCTCACGCCATGTAGCCTACGTTCCCAGGGATGGGCGTGAGCTGGATTTGACTTACACCAATGAACCCTGTGGCTCAGCTTCACGCATTCCTCCTCTCCAAGGCTTAAATTCGTTTCCAGCCAAGAGGGGCTCCCTTGTGCAAGGATGCCCGGCGTGGAAGGAGACGGAAGAGGCTGGGAGTCAAGCCCGAGAAGGGCAGTACTCTGTGGACTGGAAACTACAGGGCTAGAGGGGGGACTGGTAACAGGCAGGATGGAGGAAAAAGGAAACGTCTTTGCAGCCCCTGTGCTCCCCGCACAGAGGGCCAGATCCTGCACCATCGGCCCAGCTTGGCTGTGCTCAAGGACCAGCCCGAGCTGCAGGGGCCTCTCTGGCCCTGAATACCGGCCCCTGCCTAGCCTGAACCCAGCAGCCCAGCAGGCCAGAGAAAGGGGATGGACCGAAGTCACTCACTCACTGCTATGCTTTCCAGACCCCACCACACCATGCTGGAGCCTGAAAGGGCCCCGGTGACCAGGGGTGGCCCACGCAGCCTCCCCAACCTCGGCAAAGGAGTGGAGGGTCCAAGCCCCGCAGTGGCTAGAGAGAACAGGGTCGTGATGTGGACCACGGAGGACACAGCTCAGAGTGGGATTTGGGAGTGAGCACCATTGAGATGGCTCCCGACCCCCTAGCGTGTCCCTGTGGCTGGATAGGTGAGCAGGCAGCCAGCAGGTAGGCTGTAGGGGAGGGGACATGGGCGAGCCTGGGAGAGGAAGGAGGGGCAGGAGGGAGGGACACCGTGAGGAGCCGTGCATGAGTGGGAGTCCACCAAGCTAAGAGGGAGAGACTGAGCAAAGGCCGGATTGCAGCTGCAGGCGGCTGGAGGGACCGGCCATGACCGAGGCAGAGAGATCAGGAAGGCCTGGCCATGGGCACGCTGGACAAGGCGCTGGGGGGATGGCGCTGAAGGGCTGACGGCAGGAGGGAGATAAGATCAGATGGGGGAGCAGAACATGAGGAAGGGAGATGAAGCAGTTAGGAGGCCAGATCGATCGCTGTGCATCCTGGGGAGAGCAGCAAGGCCCGCATGGAGCATAGACACAGACACGGGCAAGCCCTGTGCACACAGACGTGCAGCCGGGGCGCACACAGCCACTCACCAGGACGAGGCTCTGGCTGGTGGCGCCAACCCCCACCCAGACCCCAGACCAGATGCCTACCCGGTCACAAAGCCCTCAGCTGCCTCCGTTCCAGTGGCAAGAGGCCTGGAGAGTGGGTGGGTGTGGTGTGGGGAGCACAGGAGAGAGCAGGGGTCCCTTGCTGCGTTGGAAGGCAGAGGCTGAGCTCACCCTGGGGACTCCCTGCCCTGCACCTGGGGGCTCCCTGCCCTGCACCAGGGGGTCCCCCTTTTCTGATGCTGGCCAAACAGAGCCCCTGCCTGGCTCTTCTCACCCAGTCCTGCGCTGCCTGGCATCTCGGGCCCTCAAGCTTCGCCCTCAGGGAGAACCAGCCTGGTCATAGGGACCACCAGCTGAGTCATTCACACATTTCCGGAATATTCGTTGAGCACCTGCTATGCAGCAGGCGCACAGCCACCAGGAGCCTTTCGCCTACACTACTGGGACAGTCAGTGTGGGAGAGCAACACCCCCACTTTCCAGAGAAGGCACTGAGAGAAGGCCAAGGAAGAGTAGACGCCTTGCCTTGGGTCCCGTGGGGTGAGCAGCTCTCTACAACCCCTGGGGGCCTCAGGCCCAGGCAGGGCTGGGCAAGCTCAGGGGAACTCACCTCCCACCGGGGGTCCGGGAGGGAACAGGGCCAGACCTGCAGCCCTCGACAGAGCCTGGAAGCCACAGGGAGCCGGTCCAGCCAGGCTGCGTCCTCGCCCCCAGGAGGCCCTGGAATTCAATGGGCACCGGTGCTCAGGCGTCCCCAGGACTCTGGTGAACACCCCTCCCCTCCAAGGTTAACAGGATAAAGGCTGGGTAAAGAAACTACTCATTTCCCAGCTCGCAAAGAAGCAATTATGCGACTTTCTAACATGGTTTCAGATATATTTTGCAAACTAGGACTCAGACAAATATTAATGGCAGCAAATTACAGTACTTAGCAGAATTATCACCTAGCAAAGAGGCGCTTTTAATCTATAAAAAATATCAACAAAAGATGTAAATATGAACCCCTCCATGGGTGGTGTGTCTTGAAGAAAATATACATCTAATCTCACAGTGTGCTACCTCTAATACCTGGGGAGAAGGTTAACAATTCTGAGACATTCCCCACGGCTAGAGAATATATTTTGATGTAGATTTGTGGATATCAGAGACTTTAAATCTATTGTATAATCACAGGGCATGAGGGAGGAGTCTGGCCACCTAATTCTCCGGGGATGGGAAGGAGGCCCCTGAGAGCAGTTTTAATAGTTGTTTGCCTTCCTGAAGCTCCTGGCTCCCCTGGGGGCTTCGCCGGGGCACCCAGGCCTTCTCCAGGGAAGACCAAGCTGTGTTCCGGGTACCCCCTCTTGAAGATGGGGAGGCTGAGGGGAGCCCCTAATAACAGGGGAACGGCAGCTGGGAACAAGGCAGACTAGACTGTCAGCTGCACAGTGTTGGAGTGGCCCAGGAAACAAGTGAGCCAAGCAGGCAAACTTCCCTGTCATAGGACCTGTGTGTGTGTGTGTGTGTGTGTGTGTGTGTGTTCGCATGCACGTGCGTGCCAGAGAGCGGGGATTCCTATGACACCATCATAGGACATGTGTGTGAGGCCCCCACAGCCCTCCCACTGACTCCCCATGAGCCATACTCAGCAGCGGAGCCCAGACCTCCCGGGCCTTGCTTCTTCCTCTCTAGGGCTGGGACCAGCTGGGGGCAAATAGCCAGAGAACCCCAACCAGCGGCCATAACCCCAGCTGGAAGAATGGCCCTCGGAGCCTGTGATGGACAGGAGCTTCCTCTCCACCTGTCCATGGTGCTCTTCTCTCCTGGACTCTGGGCCTCAGGCCAGGGCCCCGCCCATCCCGGGGCTCTAACTTCTTCCACGCTCTCCTCCATACATCCCCGTAAGCAACACTGAACTGGATTTAAATTTTGATGACTGCTGTGGACCGAAACTTTGTGTCCCGCCCTCCCCCCACCCCCGCAAGTCCCTACATTGAAGCCTAAACCCAGTGTGATGGTATTCGGAGGTGATTAGGCCTTCTCTCTTGCCCCCACGTGGGTCCGTCTGTAGACCAGGAAGTGGGCTGTCATCAGACTCCAACGCTGCGGGCACCTCGACCTTGGACTTGGGCCTTCAGAACGGATACATGCGTGTTGTCTAACCAAATCCTGGCCTCCCCGTCTGTGGTATTTGTATGGGAGCCTGAGTGGACTAAAGCAATGATTGAAGCAGACAAGAAAAAAGGTACATTAGAGACTGGGTTCTTCTTCATGTATCACCAAGACCCCTCATTCCTTTATTCACTTCATCTGCCTGTTCCTGGTGCTGCTGAACACCTTTTCTCCCACACACACTTCTTCACAGGTAACCCCCTGAGGTCTCTGCCGATGGCCCTTTCTCAGGGAGTCTTCCTCTGTCACCAGCCCCCCACCAGTCCCCACCCCCGCTCTTCATTCGCATTTTCCAAGGACACGATCTTCTTGAGTTCATCATATAAATATTACATTTGACTGTGTGGTTCTTAAACATTCATGTCTGGATCCCCCGAGACAGCGTGCCCTAGGAGGGCAGGGACCCGGGCTTTTGTGTGTGGTTGGTTGTGTTATTCCATTCTGGCTCACTGGTATCTCCCCGGAGATACTAGTGATGTCCGCTGAGTGAGTGAATTTGGATACACCCCATGGGGGCCAGCTCTTTCCTCCTCCAGCTCGATGGCAGCATTCCCTGAGGGAGCTCCCGCTTTCAGGCCCTCCCATGGAAGCTGTGCCCAGAAGCTTGTTTGGAGCCCGGTGTCTGCATCCTTCCCATCATCACCCTCATGCCTACAGGTGGAGAGAACTTTCCAGCATAGTTGTCCATACACACCTGGGACCTCCATCCTTCCCATCATCACCCTCATGCTCTGCCTACAGGTGGAGAGAACTTTCCAGCATAGTTGTCCATACACACCTGGGACTTCATCCCGTCCTGTGCTTCCCACAAGCCACCAGCCGGGCATCCCATCCTCTCCCACCTATGTCCCCTTCATGGCACCTGGGGTCCTAGCCACTTCTGGAGTGCCCACTGCTTCTCTGCCAAGGGGTTTGGGGTGTTGGACAGTCAGCTGAAGCTAGCTCATAAAAACCACACTATCAAGAGAGCTGCCTGACAGATTATGACTCTGCTGATCATTTCTCAAAAAAAAAAAAAAAAAAAAAAAAGGTTCTTCTGGGCGCCTGGGTGGCTCAGTTGGTTGGGCAACTGCCTTCAGCTCAGGTCATGATCCTGGGGTCCCAGGATCGAGTCCCACATCGGGCTTCCTGCTCAGCAGGGAGTCTGCTTCTCTCGTAAAAGAAAAAAAAAGAAAGAAAGAGGCTCTTCTTCCTAGTGAGTCGGGGCTATAACCCATCAGCTACCTCTGGCTTGGTTAGTCCTCCTGGTCACCACTCCGTGTCGTCTTCGGGAACCTTTATGAATGACTTCAGTACTTTCAGAGTGCAGTCCACAGGACGTGTGGCCGTAAGAGAGGGAGTCTCTACCATCCACGGAGGGGACACGGCGAGGACACAGCGAGGGCGGGGATTCCTCTAGGTTTCAAGAGAAACTGTGACCTGGGAGCTCAATGGGAAATTTCTGGCACGTGTATGAAAACCGGGCCTTTTTACCTGCCATCTGGAGCCGCGGCTGAATAATGAACGCTTTCTGTGAGGATCCCAATCCACTGTCACTGAACAGGGCTCAGTTCCTGACTCTGTGGGACCTTAGGCAAGTCACTTAACCTCTCAGGGCCATAGTTCCCCAGCCATAAACGGCGCACGACAGACCTGTCCCCACCTCGCTCACTGGCTATTTCCAGAATTAATTGGATAATGTTCACGGAGTGCTTTGAGCTTCCCAGAAAGAGGGGCACCTGAAACACAGGACAATTATTCTAATTATAACTGCCTCGGACCTGCGTACACAATTTTGTCTTTTAATGTTATCACTGCGCGTAATGGTAGAAGAGTGGAGGCTACTTTTCCCAAAGGGGATGATTTTAAGAAGCTCCATTTTCAAAGAAAGGCAGAGCTTATAAAAGAGAAGCCCAGTCACTCCTGCTGGTGCTTATGAAAAGTGCCCCCAGCCCGTCCGCACGGAGAGCCCTGAGGTCCTCACCCACGGTGGGCAGGGGCAGCCAGGCAGGGAGACGCGCTTCCTTCCCCAGGAACATGGGCTGCAGGAAGGGCTTTGGGATGAAGGGGCCACCTGCCATGCTGGTCCCTGAGATGAGGCACTGTGGGACTCCTCCAGGCAGTCTGCCGGGTAGCCACGCTCACAACAGAAGCCTGCTGTGTGCATCAGCCCGGTCAGGCTGGCCATGCCCACCATCCCCCTCGTGGCTAAGCACAAGCAGGCTTGTCTGCTCTGCTTCTTCTGCTGGCAGTTAGTCCAGGGTGGACCGGTGCCCCCGTGGTCGACTGCCACACGGCTCGGGCAGGGAGCCACCCCGGGACAGGATTTGAACACATTCTACCGACTCCTGACCTCAAGCTCTTGCCACCCTCTTGACAGCCTCCTCCCTGCCCCTTGCCATCCCGAGGCGCCCAGGATAGACCAGATGGTGGCACCCATCCCCAGGACCAGGCAGGTCCTTCCCAAATCCTGGCTCTTCCTGAGGCTCAGGTAGGTCCCCAAGTCAGCACGTCTTCTGGGGAAATCAGCTCTCCCAGCCCTGCATGGACCAGGCTCCCCAAGGGCATTTCTGCTCACCACATCGCCGATCACTGCGCTAAGGCCCATCTTGCCCAAAGGTCTGAAAGAACAGCATTTAGCTCAAGCAGGAGGGTTTCCTCGAGGAACCAAGAAAGCATTCATCAAACTGCTGGCCAGTCTGCGCTGGGGGCCAAGCCGCATGCTCGGTGCTAGGAGGACTAGGGGAGGTCACGGAGAGAGGGAAACTCGGAGTCATTCTCCTCTGGCTTGGGGCCAGGAGGGGCGGAGACGACCAGGGGCGGGTGGACAGCAGGAGGGCAAGGGCAGGTAAGCTGGAGGAAGGAAGGACTGCTTAGAGGCGGGGAAGCCAGCCCGTGTCGGCCCCGGAGTGCGGGTGACGGGTCCCAGGTGCGCCGTGCGGCGGGAGGGGCAGGCGGGCTCCGCACTCCGGAGACCACGGGCGAGCCACTAAAGCTTTCCGTGCGCCGTCACTTCCTAGGCGATAAAACGGCGTCAGAGGACTGTGGGGAGGAAGCATCTCGTCATTATGCTGGGTTTTATGACTGGCAACTAGTACCTAATGAATGCTAAGTGCACAGTGCTGAGTACTTTGTATGAATTATCTGAGTGTCACTCCCCCTCCCCCCCCCTCCATCCACCGATCTCGGCAGACAGGTCCTTTTCCCACTGCACAGACGGTGTAATTTGACCAGGACAGGTCAGTGTTCTCCCAGCCCAGAGCCCGCTCATGGCCAGGCTGATCTGGAAAACAGAACTAGAATGCCAGGGCACCTGCGGGACTCAGTCCATTGAGCATCTGACTTGTGATTTGATTCATAATCTCAGGGTTGTGGGATTGAGCCCTGCGTCAGGCTCTGTGCGGGACAGGGAACCTGCTTGAGATTCTCTCTCTCCCTCTTCCTCTGCCCCAACCCCCCAACTCCCACGCTCAAAGCACATGGACTCCCTCCGTCTCTCTAAGAAAAAAGGGGAAACAGAAATAGAATGCCAGCAATTCATTCAATACGGGCAATTTTCAGTTCTCCAGTAGCCACACACAAGAATCAGGTGAAATTAATTTTAATAATGTACCCAATATGTCTAAAAGATTATTAAACATGTAGTCAACGTAAAAAAATATACTGAGCTATTTTACATTCTTTTTCTTGTACTATGTCCTCAAAAGCTGGCGTGAGCTCACACCAACAGCACATCACATTGGAGACAAGCCACATTTCTAGCTTTTAGTGGCCACATGTGGCTCTTGGTGGACGGCTCACAGGTGTACATTACCTTCCAAACCAGGACACTTGGAGATAAAAGGAACTGTCATTAATAATTATGAGGGGATGACAGGCATAAAGCAGGACTGCCCAGGGAAACCAGTCCTGGCAGATGCTTGGGAAACTCAGGTCCCCTTGGCCCACCCCCTCCACTAGAGACCTCCTGGGTCTGCCTCCTGCCTCCATCGTCTCTGGCCCCTTACTCTGCCTTAGTACTCTGTCTGTGTCTCTGTGAGACACAGCTATCTGTGTCTCTGAGAGTCTGCTCTACGTGATAAGTGTCTGCCCTTACCCGTACTACTTTCTTTCCTATTTCTTTGGGTTTGCTCTTTTCCCTATCTCTGCAGTTGAAAGCTAAGCTCATTTGTGGTCAGCCCTTCTTGTTTCCTGATAAATGTATCCAAAAGGCATAAATTTCTCTCCATGTACTTGGGACTTTCTCTGTGACCCATGCATTTTGACACATAACATCTTCAAGATCTGTCCATTCCAGGTTTTCCTAATTTATTATTTCTGTTTCAAATGTGATTTAGCTTCCAAACACACAGGAAATTCCAGCTATCCTTTTGCTTTTAATTTCTAGTATTATTCCATTGTGGCTAGGGCACACAGTAGGTATCTCACTGGTCCTTTGGAACATAGAAAGATGTTTTTTATGGTTCATCACGTGGTTTATTTCTACAAACGTCCTGTCTCCGAGCCAGTCCGTTCTCCTAAGAAGACATTTTGTGCCAGGAATAGCTTCTTGAAAGCACTGTTAATTCATGACACCCCTGTCCAAACCTGTCCTCAGCTCCCAGCCAGGCTTAATGACCCCCCCTACCCCCAGAGTCTGGGCTTGCCCTCACAGCCTCCCCATGGCCAAGACCCTCTAATTCCAAGTGCCCAGGGATGAGGGTTCCCTGCCCTCCTCCTCTGTGTGTCACAGCCACCCTCAAAGACCCAGCCAGTGCTGGTCACACTCCTGGGGCAGCCTCAAAGAAACATCAGCCCGGAAAGGAACCCCATTCAGCCGACGACTGGGACAGCAAGAGTGATCTCCTATGCACCAGGAGCCATCAGTGGAAGAAAGCAACAGTACTGATAATAATAGCCACTCACTCTTACCGAGCACTTAATGCCTGACAAGGGGGCTGAGAGCTTTCATGACTCGATTACCTCTTGTACAGCGAACGACCCCTACAGTATCCAACCCATGTTACGGCTGGGGAAACAGGGGTTCCCAAGGAACCCAAGGCCCTGGTTACAAAGCTGAAGCTCCAGGCTACCCTGTTGAGTGAACATGAGAACAAGGATTGATCCATTTCTCAGAAAAGAGAGGATAGAATTCCTCAGACTAGGAAGGCACAAGCGCCCCTCCCCAAAGAGGGGCGTCAGGATCAAGCAGTCATCCAGGTAGCCTGTAGCCCTAGAAAGAAATAGGACCCATTATTGTGTGCCAAGGTGAAGCCAAAATCCCCTTGAACACCTTGGAGTGACGCTTGCAGTCTGGGGCTGGCGGCGGGGAGGGCAGGGCGGGTTATTTGGGAGGAGGACGGGTGGTGAGGGACAATCGCCCTTTGCTTCAGGACCTGTTTCCCTCTGTCGGGTGCCAAAAGAAGCCCAGAGAACACGGCAAGTTTACCAACAGACAGGCAGACCCTGACTCCAGCCTTACAACCACAACCCAGATAAAGCCAAGCGCGTCCTCCGCCATGGTCCAGACACCTCGTTCCGATTTCCTTTCCACGCCAGCGCCAAGCCCGCCAAAGGTCACGCACGAGATAGAATTTGACACAATAGGACTCCACTCCCATGTTAATGCCCCTCAGATCGGGCCCGCAGAAGTGAAATAATAAATTTAGGAAAACAAGCAGAATGACCCGTCTGGTTGGTTGGTTTTTCTAGATACCATCTACATATTTTAGAAACGTACAACCTTCTAATAGAAATGAATAAACTACTCAACCATAAAGTTGCTATAGAAGATATGCTTGTTCTGATTCGAAAGGGCATCTGCTATCTGCAATATTGATAATACTTTTCAAATTTCATCTGCTTTTGTTTGCATTCTGTGTCGTCTGTTTAAACACAGTGGGAATAATAATGAATCCCTGCATTATCTCTACTTTTTCAAGGCCGAACATATAACTTTATCACAAAAATAATTAAAATTCTTTGGCACTCTTGTATCTTTTCCATTAAACGTTATCAACCAGTGACAATAAACTAACATGAGCCCAAGGCTGGCCATGGGCCGCCTTTACAAAGAATGCATTTGTCCCCGGGCGAGAGACATGAATTTTCAGTTTACAGGGTCAGACGATCCTGAAGTTTTTTACAGTAGGAGACCACAAATCTATACCTCCTGTCCCCTCACAGGGGCTGGCGGCGGGCACAGGGCGCCCCATAAATTCTCCGACAAGAATACACTTTAATAGGCAAAAAACCTTGGCAGCTTAATAATTCTGAGTTGCAAATTTAAATATTTTACATATCATTAGACATTAAAAACAAAGATTTATGCTGCTCGTCTCCGCGGAGTGAGGACCCCGTCGACTTCACGCACAGCCATGAATCTGCTTGAGGTTCATTAGCTGAGCGTCTTGGGCTACGGAAGCCAGCCCGTCGAGTGGAGGCGGCCTCTAAATCATGGCTTTCATTTTCCCGCCATCAGGTGGCACTTGAGGAGGCCCCTCCCCTGAGTGGGGCCCCGCGAGGGCGCCCTGACCCGCAGGGGACAGGAACCGAGGGACTGGGCCCCCACCCGCCCGCTCCACCAACATCACCAGATAGGCGCACCCGAAGGCCCCTCTCTCTCCAGCTCCCCCTCCCCCGCAAGCACCTGCTCTGCACCCAGAGTGCCCTGGGCTCCCCTGCTGTGCCACAGCAACCTTGGGGATCAGGGGGGCTGCTGGATACATTTTAGCAGCCTGTTCACACACATAACTGAGCGCTGGCTGATCAGCTGATGCTCTGCAAGGAGGAGGAGGAGGAGGAAAAGAAGGAGAACTTCCCATAGCACCCACAATTTTATCCTTCAAGCGCCTTCACAGACCCCACGCCCCCAGGCAGGCCCTCACACCTGCCTCCTCCGGCGCATCAGCCCGTCCCCCCTTGCAGTCCTCGCTCAGGATGCCCCCCACACCTGCCCAGCTCTCTGGCCCCGTGGGCTCAGGGGAACCTGCCAAGCGTGCCCACATCTACCCTTCCTGTCCCTCTCATCGCCCAGCAGAGGCCTCTCTCTGGCAGCTGGACAGAGTCATCTATTAACTACGTCCTCTACTCTCAGTGGCTCTGATGCTCTGACATCTGGGCCTTGTAGCCCCTGCAGGGACTGCCCCCGCCCCGGGGCTAGCTAGTCCCCAGAGCATGGAATGGTCATGCAAGCCACCCAGCCCCGGGCCCGCACCAACCTCCCCTCCTCTCCCTCCATGCAGTGGGATGCTCCCTGTCCAGGCTGCTACCCCCTGCCCATGTCACCCCAGGGCCCGGTGTCCGGTGTCTAGAAACAGCCCTGTGCCCCAGCACTTATGGAAATCACCCCAACCCGCCAGTCCTGACCTGCGTCCCCTGCCGCACCTGCTCTTTCCAGAGGACACGCAGCAAAGGTTCGTGCCCGCGCTTTCCTCTCCCTCCCTCTGCCGCCCACCCACGCTGGCAGTCCCCCCTGCGGCTCCGCGTGGCACGACGTGCCCCCTCCTCTTGGGAATGGAGACACAAACTCTGTCCTCCTGCTCCGTGGGTCTTTTGTACCTCGTGTTTTGTATTACTACACTGTGTTTTAAAGCGGGGCGTACAGCCGGCCAGTGTGGGTGTTTATACTAAAAACTTCTGTGTGTGTGTGTTGGGGGACATGGACCACGAGTTGTGTGGGAGCCACGGACGGCACCTCTCCCACTTCTGTCGCATGCACGTCCCCTCCCGGGCTGCGGGGGCTGAGTGTGAGGAGGGAGGGAGGGGCCTCCTGGGCGCAGGCCCTGGTGGAGCTGGTTGTGACTGGAAGGAGGAGGGGCCTCGGCTCAGCCTGGGGACATTCTGGACAAACGGCCCAGCTTCCTTCTGTGGGATCCTGGGATCTGGGCAGGTTTTTTTCAGAACTCAGCAGAATCCAGATACACCGGCAGAGCAGGAAGGTCAGGTCACCCAAGACTTCTGTCGTGCGCACATGAGGAAACTGAGTCCAAAGGACGGGAAGGGACTGGCGCAGGGGAGCCCCACGCTTGTGTCTCTGTGGGTACCCGCGGAAGACTCAGCACGTGTGCCTCTCTCTGCTCTTGCGTCCAGGGCACTAGCAGGCAGCAAGCGAATGAAAAGGCATGAGTCCGCACAGCAGAGAGAATGGGACAGACGTTGTGAGAGAAGGTGTACGGAGGGAGCGATAGCGAGTGGGCGGCACCGGGGACCGGCGTGAGCGGCTGCAGGGGCGACCGCTGGGGGCCTGAGGCCACCGGGTACTGAGCACAAGGTGTGGACAGAGCTGAGAGTGGAAGGATGACCCAGCCTCCGTCACCCCGATAAACTCCCAGGCCCGGGCGTCCAAGGGCGTACTCCTGCCCCCCAGCAGAGAGTGGGACCTGTTCTGTAGAGAAGGCGGGCAGAGACAGCAGGTGCCATGATGAGAACAAGGAGGACAAAGAAGCCTCATAGGAAACAGTGAGCCCCAAATCCCCCAGACTCCAGAACTGACAGCTGTGCTCATCCACATACTCCCAAGCCCACGGGAGACCAGAGGGGGTCTCACAGGCAAGATTGGCCCAGGAGAGACCCCCGTGGGTCCCACACATGGCTGTTCCCAAGAAATGGGCAGGTCACCTCCCCGTGGCCTACAGAGAGGTCCCAGCGGGCTAGTCTGCACACTAACTTTCCAGAGGGGCCTCTGGTCCTTCATTCCAAGACATGCCACCAGGCATCTGAGGAGGGTCTCCAAAACAAGAGACAGGCCAGGAGAGGGACTTGGGAGACATGGAGGAGATGCAAGAGTGAGAAAGGAAATACCCACCGATCTCCGGCCCTTCTTCATCATGCCCTACTGAACCTCTACACCCAGGGAAGAGCAAGCAAGTCCCGTTTCCCCTCCCGTCCCCTTAGCCCTGACCACCGTCGTTGCACTCCCGGTTTCTGTGCTGGACTAATTTAGATACCTCACCAAAGTGGAATCTTGTGGTATTTGCCCACTTATGATTGGCTTCCCTCGTGTCCCATAAAACACTCAAAATTTTGTCAGAGAGGCTATAATGTGTTTTTTGCCACATTTTTTTTTTTTAGAAGGAAATGCCCAGGAGGTTATCATTAATGCCTCAGAGAAGGAAGAGACTACATGACTCCCTGAGACAGGAACCAGAGACAGACAAAAGCAACATGAACTAGAAGAAGGAGCAGGAGGAGGAAGAGGAAGAGAAGGAAGAGAAGGAGAAGAAAGAAGAAAAAAGAGCTTTTTAAAATGAGAAATAGGAGAGAAGGATTTCAGCAAATCGGCAGTTGGAAGGTAAAGTGAAGTTCATCCCTCAGAAGCAGAAGAGAAAGAACAAAAATGGAAATGGGAGACACCAGCTAAGGCAGCAGGAAGAGGTGCTGAGACAGACTGACAAGACATCCAGAGACATGTGGCCAAGGAAGACCAGGGCAGATGTCTCTGAAGGCAGTGGCTCGAAGAAACATCTTGGCCATGAAGGACAGGTGTTTCCAGACGGAGTGAGCCCATCCATGTGGGATCTCAGAACCACGGAGATAAATACAGGATCTTAGTGCTTTCAGGGGACAACAGGTCACGTTGGAAAGGCATGGGGCTTGTCAGCAGGCTTGCTGGATCCCAGAGGACACTGGGACATTGATATCAACACTGACAGGGAAAAGGACTCCAACCTCGGAGCATACATCCTCCCAAATGGCCAGTCAAGTCAATCCAAAAAGAAAAGAATTCTCCAGGCACCTTTCTCAGAAAGTTGCTGGAGGGTGTATACCAACAAAATGAGGGAATGAACCGAGAAAGGGGAGGATGTAGCCATGGAAGGCAGGAGGGGCCCAGTCCGTCCCCAGGCTAACATGGAAGGGAGACACCAGGAGAGCCACTGAGGCTCCTTCTTCAAGAGGTTCCAGCAGTAGGGCCTCAAGAAAAATGAAATGGGAATGTAGGACAGCCCGATATGTCACAGCTCTGGGGTTGCCTTATGAGTTTCTAGTTCTGGTGGGAAATTGGAGCATAAATTCATAATGGTACTTTAAAAAAAAAAAGACAGCAAAAACAGTAGCAAACAAAACCAAATGTAATTAGAACAACAAAAAGAGTGGGGCGTGGCCATGCTGAGGAGCTAGGATGAGAGTGGAGAGGGGCAGGATGGAGAAGGCTGGTCCCTAGAAGAGAAAGTGTTTCTCACTAGAAGCCAACTCGTGCTTAAAATTCTGCATCTGTATTAGCTATATATAAATTCAATGCCTAAAAGGAAGTTGTATTTAATAGAACTATCTGTTAAGATCATTTAAGGATAAAGTCTTTTCCGAAGGGTGCCTCACTGTGGCAAGGACAGAGTCCCATGCCTCTGTTACCCCAATACATGGCATGGAGCTCACCAGAGAGCACCCTGAGCCTAGAATGGGTCAGCCTGGAGCAAAATTAAGTATCCTTTCAAGGCAGGTTGACCTCATCTCTGATGCCAGTGTCCCAGGTCCTCAGGAGATGGACACCTGGCTGGCCAAAGAGGTGAGGGCTCCAGAGACCCAGGAAGGACACAGCCCCAGGAGCTGCCCCAGCTCAGACATACCTTGGCACGGCTCCTGGGGCACGCTCCCTGCCCACCAAGGTGAGGAAGCAATCCGGCCCCAGCGGCTTCAGGCTCTCTGAAGACCTCCCTTCTTGAGGAGCCACAAGAAGGTAGGATAGCTAGAAGCTTCCTATGGCCCTTGTGCACTCCCCCTCCCTCCAGGGAAGAGGGACTCTGGCTCAGCTGGGGCCAAAAATCCCTACTACTAACATAAGGAGGTTTTTCCTCCCCCAGAGATGGATCTTCTTCCAGTGCCCCAGCCAGAAAGCGAGCTGACTTCCTATGTTAGTACATTTCAGCATCTTTCACTAGCTGAGCCCATGGTGGCCCAGCCCCATCCCAGCAGGGACGGCCGTCCTTCTCGGTGCACACCTGTTCTCTCTTCTTCCGTGAGGTGGACACCAGCATCCCAACCTCTGGCTCACAGAGGAAAGAAGTACCTTCTCCAATCATGGGTGAGTATTGTCCACGTCTCTTCCCCACTAGAGCCGCCAATCCTGGCTCAGTGGCCTCAGCTTCCATGGTACAACAAAGACCACATGTAGACCTTGACTCCCTGCCTCCTTCAGGCAGTGTGGCCAGCGACCCAGGCTGGGGGCCAGCTACATGGGGGTGTGGGCAGTCAGACTGGCCTGTGGGTACCCGGGAGCTCCTGACATACAGTGGGATGCCGACAAAGACATCCCTGACCCCAGGCTAGGGACCTTCCCAACCCTTCTTCCCTTCCTTCAGCTCCTGCTATACACCATTCAGCTTCTTGTTCTGCTGCTGATTCCCTCCCTTTCCAACCAGCTTGATCAATTTTGGTGATGTCTGGTGTAGAAACAAAAGGGATTTTTCTGATTACAATCTATGTCCTCCTCAGGCCCTGGGCAGCCCAAAGAGGGACAGGGGCTTGAAGTACTGGGCCAGAGTTAGGAGCAGGGACACCAGGCTGGCCCAGGGCTTTCAAGAACACACACAGCCCCCAGTCTGGCGCTCCCGGTCCCACTCAGATCATGGAGGAAGCCCCCCTTCAGTATCTCTTAGGCCCCTGCCCAGGCATCTGTGCCCCAGAGACCTGTGGGCTTTTCCCACATGCAAGGTGACCCATCCTTTTTGGGCCCAGGTGTACATGGACCTCTGTCTCACATGGTGGGGACTGTCCAAGGGGCAGGCTCAGAGGGACTACGTTCTGACAGGAAGGGGATAAGGAACCCTGAGAGCACAGACCTAGGTGGGCATAGATAAGCAGGCTCGTCTTTGGGGTCTTGAGTGTGTGTGTGTGAGAGAGAGACAGACAGACAGAGACAGGCAGACAGAGACAGGCAGACAGAGAACAGGAGCATTGGGAGTTGTGTGAGCATGCATTAGTGTGAAGACAGTGCACGTGTGAATTTATGGGAGCAGGTGGAAGCATTCCCATCCCTACCTGTGATTTTCCATGGCCACTGATGGTATGATGTAGCCTTCCTGTCGAAAGCCTTGGTTCAGCCACAGGGCAGTCATACTGCACAACTCCGAGGAGCCTACTTCTCTTGTTCACCTACATGATGAATGTAGATGAGATGAATGTAGTAGAGATGAATGGCATCTCTTCTGTGGTTCAGTGCACAACCTATACATCCGTATATTATAGTCCCACTCAGAGCCCCAGTGTCACCGCTGCCCTTCGCATGTATAAACAAGAGGGTCTCCTGAGCTCCAGGCAGCCCTCCTCAGCAATCACAGCACCAAGTCTAGCCCTTGTTCTCCTCTAAAGAGTCTCTGGGGATGTTCCAAACAGCCTCAACCTGACACTTGAGATCCTTCTGACCCTGTTTTGCCCATCCTGAGGACTGTCAGGCCGAGGGTTGCTTCCTTGTTCTGTGAGAGGCCAAGCAGGCCTGGGGTATGGATCTATGGGCTGTAGGAAAGGCCTTTCAGGTTAGGGACTAGGAACCCAGTGTGGTGGCCAGTATAGACAGCTTGGCCACAGCCTCAGTGTGCAAGATTGTCCTCTCTGAGAAGCAGCCATATAGCAGTCTGTCCCTCAGGCCTCCATCCTACAGCTCTCCTGAAGGGTCAGCACCCCTCTGTTCCCACGGGGCTGTGTGGAAGCCTGGGTTGTTGGGTTGAGGGCCTACCTGCGGCCCCATGTCTCTCAGTGACTGACAGGGATGTCTAGGTCATGCCTTCTCGCGACTTCCACGCTGACTGTCACGGTGGGCCCAGCACATCAACTCTCAATCAGGCTGCATGAGTTCTGATGGGGTGTGCCTGCCCCCGCTGCACCCTGGGCCGTGGCCCTGGCAAGGAGGAGGGTCCTCTGGGGCGGGAAGCAGAATAAGGGCCTAAAAGAGTCCCAGCTTGGAGAGCCACAGTCACTGTCCCAGAGCCTCCATCTCATGCGTGGGCCAACAAAAACCCCAGTGCCCCACTTCCCGGGACCCCAGCAAGCCCTACAGGGGTGAGGGGGTGTGCTGGGCACAGGAGAGAGGGGCCTGGGAGGGGCGGCGGGGAGCAGTCAAGCGGGAGCAGCTCAGAAGCCTGCCCTCCCCGCCGTCCCCTCCCTGCTCCCGGATCACAAAGGGCCCGCTTCCCATTCGCTTCCTATTCAACCATGTCTCTCCATTGTCAATAAAAGCCATTTTTAAGGTCAACTATCTTCTTCCATCAACCGCCAACCCCACACAGCTCCAACGGCACCAGCCTCAGCACCCCATCATGAAATAAAAATTAAATTGTAGTTGGGCTTTTAAATCAACTCAATTAAAATAAAGAGATTCTTGGCTTGATATAGGGAAATATTTGTATTTCCAATTCTATTTGTTAATACATTGACATATGTGCTATTTTTTAAATGTAGCACTAAGTGCACTTTCTGTCAATGCCATAGATTTTTTAATAGACTGAGAAAATGCATTTCATTTCTTCTTATTTTCCTTCAATACATCATTTGGTTCTGCTTTTTTGCCTGCATGAAATTCATTTTCTAATGGAAATATTTGTTTTGTAAATCAAATATGTATTATGCACAAAATGCAAAGCACAAATTAAATTATGTTAATGAAATGAAAGAGATATGAAATGCATATTTCATGGACAAAACATAACCTCAGCAAACAACCATTTCTTGATAAAATCTTTAAACACAATCTCATTCTGTGACAGACATATTGTTAAAGAAGATAGCACCTCATTTAAATGGTTTCCTTTAATATGAGTGCTTAGTATATAATTGTAAATAACTTTTGGGATGAAAAACCAATAATGAAATACTGTCTTTAATAGTTTGCTATTGATGTCAGCATAAAATTTGTCGTAGTTGAATATTGGAAATTGGGAGTGCACAGAAATATTCTCAAAAGCTGTAAATGATTGCATATTTAAATAGAGCTGACTAAGGCAAAGATGTTATAGATATTAGTAATAGGCAGAAAATTATGCTGACCTAACATTATTTGACAAAACCCACTGTTTTAAATTATATATTGGTTCCACTTAATGAATAATAGATTTTGTAGGTGTTGTTTCTCCGATCATAATGCTGATGGTACGATATGTCGAGGATTTCTGAGTCATCTCTCTGACAATAAACACAGTCTCAGCTCACAAAGGTCGGGCACGAGGCCGCCAGTGCCTGCGTGGGGCTCGCCGCTGGAGCCCGGCTCCCCCGGGGAGTAGCCACCCGAGAGGCGGACAGGGCCACAGCAGCTGGGCCCCGGCACACGGGGAAGCCGGACTGGCAGGCTCCGACTTTTGTGCGTGGGACCTGTTGGAAAGTCCTGCCGAAGCCCAGCCCAGCCGGGGATCAATCGCCAGCACCGGGGAGGGACAGACACCTGCGGGGGAGTACAGGGAGGCACAAAAGGACCTTTGTCACCTGTACCACAGTGAGCACGAACATGGGTCGGGCGTCATCAAGACCAGGAGCACCTGAGAGGAGAGAGGGGACCGTGGCTGTATGGACTTCCCTGCCCTGTGCGTGTACACACTCACACACACTTGCACACACTCACGCACAATCATGCTCACAATCATGCGTGATTCCTGGGTCCTCAAAAGGCCTTTTGTGATGTGCAATCCTGAGAAGTAGTCAAGATCCAACCTTCCTTCTGCTTTCAGAGCCACACGTAGCCCAGGAGTCCCCAGCCCCCGGGCCCTTATCCTCAGGGTCTGCTCGGCAGGTAGGTGTGTTTGTGTGTGTGCGTGGGCGGGGGCGCACTACGGACACACAAGCAGAGTGTAGGCTCCTACTCTGAGCGGCCCCAGCCTTGTGTGTGTGGCCCAGTGACTCACCATGTGCTCGTCCAGCCGCTCACGTGGGGTGTGAGCGTGAGCAGGTGTTGGGGTGCAGGTGTGCGAGGGAGAACGGGGTGAGCAAGGGAAGCGCATGACCTGGCATGAGGAGCCGGCAGCCCCTCGGATTCTCCCAGGTGCTTCCGTTTGCAGAGAGTACACTGAAGGCTTGCAACTTAGTGGCGGGGGGAGGAAAAAGGCAGAAAAGAAGGTCTTGACCTCCCTCTCCTGCATTCTTCCTATCAAGGCCAACGTTTCCTCAACCCCTTCTTCCTGGGGGTGAGTGTCTGAGCCCTAAGCCAAGGGGCTGGCCCTCTTCCTGCTCAGAGCCTGACCTGCTGTGTGCCTTTGGATAAGTTACTCCCCCTCTCTGGGCTTCTGTCTCCTCACCTGCCCCCTTGGTACAGAGTAGATAGACTCAGTGATGGCTGAGGTCCTTCCCAGTTCTAGCAGCTGGAGATTTAAAGGCATCCCATCGGCCCCATGACATAATCTCTGCCCCCCAAGAGTGTGCAAGGCTCCGCCCCCCAGAGTGTGCAAGATACCCGTCAGGGTCCGCTGTGACGTCGCGGAGATGCCGTGCTTCAGGGGTCAAGGGGGAAGCCCTTTGTGACCCCTGCACAGCTTCTCGGTTGCCGCCCCAAAGGCCCACAAGCAGGGTGAGCCAAGGAGGAGCACACCGCCCGAGGCCTCCTCACCTCCAGGAAGGCCCCCAAGCTTCCAGCGGTCCCTCGGTCTTCCAAAGCCACCTTCTCTGCCCCAGCTGCATGCTGCCCCCAGCTGGAGTGCAGAGCCCTCCCCTGACCAGACTGCCAGCGCCTTTGGCCCCACAAGAAATACAAAACAACATTCCACCAGGACAGGCTGGGGCGTTGCTGGGTAGGGTATGTTCTGTGTACACAGCCCAACCCTTGGCACCATTCGGGGCAAACAGAAGGAGTCTAATGAATGTTTACTGCTATGTTTCTGGCAGAGGCAACAACAGGACTCAGCCACTTACCCACCACCTACTCTTAGGGGGGCCACCCACGTGCCTGGCAGCGTGCCAGCGCTGGGAACAGACAGGTACACGTGTGGGGCACAGGACGGTACCCCCGGGGGCGGGGTGCTCACGCCGTATAATCGTGCACTCCCGGTGAGCAGCTGCACAGGAAGTGCGAGCAGAGCTGTCCGTCCAGCTGCCGTGCAGAGGACCCTGAGCGAGGAGCTCCACCACAGAGTGCTGTCCCGCAGCTCAGAGGCCAAGGCTGGGTGCGGGATGCGGGATGTGGGCCGCTGTTCCTCTGAGAACCTCTGCCTTAGCTTCTGGGGCTTTGCCGGCAAACTTTGGCGCATGCCTCAGCTCACCACGTGTCACCCAGTGTCTGTCTTCGCCTTCATGGGGCACTCTCCGAGGTCTGCACGTCCCCCTTGTAAGAGGACACCAGTCACACTGGATCACAGGCTCCCCCCGCCCCCACGTGACCTCAGCCAAACTACCTCCCTCTGCACCAAGCCTGTTCCCAATGTCCTGGGGCTCGGAACTGGGACCTGCAGGGGAGAAGCCAGAAGCAGCAGGAGCAGAGACACAGAGGAGAGGCCGGAAAAGTGAGAGAAGGCCTTGGCTGAGCCCATAACAATCACGGGGGACCCTAGAGCTGCAATGAGGGGACCGTGGAGCAGGCAGGGTCCCCAGGGCAAAGGGCACATTTGAGGCTGCTTCTACTTGAGGAGCTGGAACCTCACCGAGCTCTCCCCCTCCCCACCTCTACTCTGGCTTCTCCTCCCTTCTGTTGCCCACTTGCCCGGTCTACCCTGGAGCCCAGCATGCGTGCACCCCCAGGAGCTCTGAGCCCGCAGGTCAACCCCTACCTAGTGGACAACCCCAAGGTTGGCTCTCCATCTCCTAGGCAGGGGGTGGGGGAGTGGGGGCCTGCAGGATTAGGGTGTCCAGGCCCCCTGGGTCCCGGGCCCTGGGACAGGCAGGGCGCCACCAGACCTGTGCCCTGTCCTCTGGGAGCCCTGCCCGGGGCCTCCCGTGCTGCCTACCTCACAGCGGGCAAACATTTTTATCCATTCCCTGAAATTAAACTTCCCCATTTTTCATTATCAAATTCCGAGCTGGTGTCATCTCCCCCATGCCGGCGTGCGGTACTCGTTTACAGCGCCCGAGATTAATATTAGGTGTTTGTAAAAGGCGAATATTAGCTTCTCCCTTATATCTGTCAGAATTAATAACTTCCCCATCACAGATAACTCCGGGTCAATATTAGATTCGCAGATGAGGCTGGAAATAAAATGTATGGAAATATAACGTCTCATTTGTACGTATTCAAAAGAGGCCCTTTCATTACTGAAATTCGGCGACAACTGTTCAAAGGTCAGAGGACTTTGTGGCCTGGAAACACCCACCATCTGGCCGGAGCAGCCACAAGCGAGGACAAATTGGTGCCCCTCCGCGGGGAGCCCGGGAGGCGGCCGAGGCGGCTCTGCCAGGGACTTTATAGGGCAGAGAGGGATAGAGAGCTTTACCCGCCACCGTCCCAAGCTCACACTGGGACCGGAGCCAGGGCCTGGCGTGGGCGCATCGCCAGGGGCCGCCGTCCATATGCCCTCCCCTCCTCTGTGCCAACTCGGGGGCACGAGGTCCCCTCCCTTCCCTCTGGCAGCCGGGCACTGGATATGCAGGCAACAAGGGGTTAACAGCCAGTGCTGTGGAAGGACCCACCTTCTCCCAGAAAAACCCAGCCACCCCCAGCCTCGCCCACCGCCCACCTCACTGGGGGAGGCAGAAGCAGGCCTCCGAGACAGGCAGGCCAGCTCCCCGTTTGGCAATCGCTCATAAATCATAATTGACAAGCTGAATTTTTCCCTTGAGCAGCAAGGGTGCTTTATTTAGTTGTTTCTATTTTATCTGGTTGCAAGAGATGATGGGCCCCCCCTCCTCACCACTTTGGCTGTTTCCCATAATAATAAAACCCTCCCGAGGCCAGGGTGAGATCTGACTCCTGACGAAGGGCTATCTTGGGATTCAGGCCCAGGAGACGGAGGTCGAAGGAAAGAATAAGAGTGACAAAACAAAGTCAGGGGGATACACCAGCTCCCGGGGCGGAGGTGGGGGGGAGGGCCACAGAGCCCCGCCCCTGCCTTCTCTGTAGTGGGGAGCCCAAAGTCACCTCTCCCTATCAGAAAGGGGTCCTAGCACTCCAGGACCCCAAGCACTGACAGACAAGAGGAGGCCTGTCCCCAGGGACAAGGGAAGGGCATGGGGTGCCCAGAACCACACACCCCAGGCCAGGCCCGGAGCTCCAACCCCGCTGCTTCACAGGCCTGTGCTCAGAGCAAAGACCAGGAGGGTCTCTGCAGTCACCTAGGTGGCCCCTCTGGGACCCTACTCTTCTCCCAGGCCTGAGTGTGAAGACAGTGCACGTGTGAATTCAGTGTGAATTCACTACTGGCTCGTGGCCCAGTAGTTAGGGGGATCAAGGGGCATGGGTCTGTAGTGCACCCCAGGCCCATGAGACCTGCGCTGGCTTTGGGTTCCAGAGGGCAGAGGGACAGCCCTCCTCTTGAGGGTCTGATGAAGAAAGCCCGGGAAATCCCCCAGCCCAGCCCTCGGCCCTCCCCAGAGTGGAGAGGCCTTTCTTTTCGGTGCTAAGAAACCCCTCTCCGGTTCCCATAAATGACTTAAGCTCTTCCCCATTAACAGGCTCCCTCCAGCTGGGCTGGCATTGAGGTCCCCGCTCAGGGGCCTGAGCCTTTGTGAGCAAGGGGCCCCTGCTCTGGGGAGGATGAAGGGAAAAGCCCTTTCTTTCTTTCTTCCTAAGCCCCTCAAACTCACAGTGACCCACAGTTAAATCCCCTTTAACAAGGCTCACTTCCTCACCCAGCCAGTTAAAGCTCCAAAAATAAACAAAGCCCAGAGCTGGCTTTTCCTGAAGCCTTGGGGGCTGGCCTGGGGAGGAGCAGATGGACAGCTTCGGCCCTTACCTGATGGGGGGCAGTGTGCTGCCTTCTGAGATGGGGTGCTGGGCCTGTCACCCCTACCTGATGCCCTTCCTCCGGAGAGTGGCGCCTCTGGGCTGGGCAGGAGCAGCTCCAAGCAGGAGCCTTGGGCCACCTGAGTACCCCCTCCTGGCCATCTGTACGGGGCTCACCCCAGGGGACACACCCACTCGGGACCCAAGTGGGCAGCGAGCCCAGGCCCTCCCTGCCTGACCTGTGGCGAGAGCACTGGCCTTCAGCAGACTTGTCCCACCCCTGCGGCAAGGGCCTGGGGGCCCTGTGCTCCCCACGATTGGGGGATAGAGCGTTGTAGGCAGTGGAGCACAGGGGGCCCGGCTGAGGCGCTGGAGCACTAGTGGGGCATTGGAAGAAGCTACTCCTTTGCAGGACAGACCCTGGGAACCCCCTCACTCTCCCCAGAGCCTGACACAACCCCAAAGCTGCCTCTGTGCATGCAAGCTGCCGCAGGCTACCTAAGACCACGGGCCCCACTGAGGGAGGCAAGGCCTAGAGGCTCCCCCAGGGGGCAGGCGGAGGGCCCTGGACTGAAAGGGAGGCATCCCAGAACATGCTTCCTCGGAAGCCCTAGGGGATCATCCTCCCTTGGCTCTTCCCAGAGCAGCCCTCCCTCGAAGGAGCCAAGAGCCAGAGGACCGAAGGAATGAAGTGGGGCCCCACAGAGGTCCCGAGGCCACTGGGCAGGACCTGCAGGCCCCAGCCAGAGCCATGTCAAGAACCTGGGCCCTGTGCATCTGCTTCACCCTTCCACAGCCTTTTTGCCCTGGATTGGACCTCACAGAGAACAGCCCTGCTAAAAATAAAACCCCAAACCCACATACTCTCTCTGCTCCACCTCGGGATATAAGTCCATCCCTCCATCCATCTGTCCATCCATCCACCCATCCGTCAGCTCGTCCGTCTATCCATCCATCCTCCCCAAATATCTCTTGAACACTTGCTGTATTTAAGACACCATTCTGAACCCGGAAGACACAGTAGCCGCCGTGACAACCACAGTGCTTGACCCCAACACAGCCGCCACGAGATGAAGCCTCTGTGTGCACTACTGGAGTAAACTAGAGGACCAGCTTGTTTGCTTGGTGGTCAGGGGTGCCTTCTTGGAGGAGGTGATGTTTAGGCCGAGCTGGTGATAAAGTGACCAGAGGAAAGAACCTCGGGCCAGGGGACGAAGTCTAGAGTTGCAAAGTAGGTAGTGTGTTTTAGAAAACAGTAGGACAGTAAGTAGGACAGTTTATTAAGAGAGAGGCCGGTGTCACTTCCCAAGGTTTTTCCCATCCGACCCTCCCTTCCTCCCACCAGAGATGCCCAGGTGGGCTGCAGTGAGCTCTGGCATGCCCCTGGGCAATCCCCAGAGGGCCCTTGTGCCAACATGAAGAGTAGCTAGGGTCCTTGGGGGCCACTGAGTGGGGAGGGGAGATCCCGTGTGATCACGGGTGCTGCCAGCCTCCGGACAGCTCCCGACCCACAAGGACCTGACTTTGGGCACCCCTGAGGGTCCCCAACTGGCACGCTGCACCAATTTCCTGGGGCTGCAAGAGCAAAATGTCACAAGCTACGCGGCTTCAACAACGCATATGTATTGTCTCATGGGGCTGGAGGTCCAAGGTCAAGGCGTCGGCCTAGCTTGTCCTTTGGATAACTTGTTCCTGGCTTTGTCTTCCCCCCTTTCATATCTCTGTCCAGCTTTCCCCCTTTGATACGGCCACCAGTCACCTGCACCAGTGGGGCCCCATCTTAACTAACCACACCTGCAATGACCCTTGTTCCACATAAGGTCACTGTCCGAGGGACTGGGCGTTAGGACTTTGATTTGGAGTGGAGACATAATCCAACCCACCACAGCCAGGGTCCAGGGAAGTCTCCTTATCCGGCTTATCCTTCGGGGAGCCTGGCATCATTCACTCCTCATTGAGTACCTGCCGGGGAGTGAGGCCTGGGGCAGGGCAGACCCACAGGCAGGGCTGGTGAGGCTTATCTCTGTTTCGCCCCTCACTGAACCCCAGGTTCCCGGGAGCCAGGGCTGGGTCTCACGGGCCTGCTGCTGTAGCTCTAGGCTCTGGCCCCGAGAAGGTGCTACGGGTCTGTCAAATAAGCTTCAGGGCACCCACCCTCCCTGTCCTACCCATTCAGCTTGGTTGGGTTTGGGGGTCCCTTTTCTCCAGCTGGACCCATCTCATGTACCAGCTGAGGTGTGAGAGCCCCTCTTTCTTGGCAGCTGGTGAGATGGAAGGTTTGCTTGCCACACAGGCCACAACCCTTGGCTCACATGTATCCATTCTCCGAGCCAAAGAGTAGTAACCAAACAGCAAAACACTCTCGGCTGTCCCTCAGCCTCTGGCACCCATTCTCCAAGACCCTCCAAAGGTCATAGCCCAGGGTGTGAACCCTTGGGAGAAATGGATGGGTGGATGGAGGGAGGGTTGGTGGAGGGAGGGCTGGAGGGGTGGGTGGGTGGGCGGATGGATGTTTAGTGGATGCAGGGATAGGTTCGTGGATGGGTAGGCGGGTAGGGGGAGGGAGGAAGTCCGTAAACTCAGCCAGAGTCCTCTTCTTGCTTTCTCTTTTCACTGCTTTGTCCTGTGAGCATAATAGAATGAAGGCTGTAGCCTCACCCAGCATTCCAAGTCTGGCCATTCCACGGCCTGTCCTCCCTCTTGTCCTCCAGGATCCCTCTGCCCCACCGGCTTGGACCCTCTATCTTTGCCCCCCTGCACACTTCCGTATCTTATTCACCGCCATCTGCCATCCTGGGGGACACTAGCACCCCATGCTCCTCCCCTGCTGGATGTCTCTCTTCTCCAAAAGCCTGGTGGAGAATGGGTGGCCTGCAGGACCCTCGGGGTGTGGGGGCGGGGGGCTGCTCCAGCCCGTGAGGTCTGTTTCTGGGGTCCCTGAGCTGTTGTTTGTCACCCATCTCAAACAGACAAATTGCTATCTCCTGGCTCATCCTGCAAAGAGTGGGAGGGCGCGGTGCAGAGCACAGCCCAACACCCTGTGGGTGCACAGAGGCTCTGTTGGTAGCCGTCCTTATAAACACCCACCCTTGCCCTTAGTGGGAAAGCTGGCTGTCTTCTAACTCCAAGCTCCAGGGTGCTTCTCTGAGTCTTCCTATCAGCCACGGGCTGCATCTGCGCTCCAGGTGAAGGTCTGAGCCAGGAGCCCAGGTTGTACAAGAGGAAATGTTTGGAAAGGTTGAAAATGGGACTCTCTGCCCAGCTCTGTCCACCTACCAGGACCTCGCTGGTACTCTCACCCCTTAGCCCCTCCTGGAAGCCTGTCCTGACTGCTGCAGATGTCAGCCAGCATGGCCTCATAACCTCCTCTTAGCTATCTCCCTGTCCTGGCGTCACTAACTCGTGTCCCTGGGTGAAAGCCCAGTGGCTGGCACCACCTGCTCCTTCATTTATATCCCCCAGGCTCAGCCTAGCTCAGGAGGATGTGCAATAATTATGGCTTCATTAGGATTGATTGCATGAGGCTGGAGGGCCTCAGGAAGAGTAAGATTTCCGGGACAAGTGTAAAAACTCAGGCATGACAAATGTGTGACCTGCTTTGGGGAAGCCCCCTCCCTGCCTCCAACTCCCAACCCTACATCATTTCTCTTCTTTGGGTTATAGTTCACATTCTATGCTTGATGCACCACATCACCCTGGCCAGTGACTGGCTCAGGGAAGGACACATGTGACTCTATGGAAGCAAGTGTCCTTGGGTTGCTAAGGTGATAGAAGCTGCTGCTGCTGCTGAGAATGAAGTCAAGACAGAGGAAAGTAGAGCTGAGAATGTTCAGGGAAAACAGAACCTTGGTTTCACTGCTTAGGAGCCTTGATCCCTCCATGCCTGAAGGCAACCTATTATGAGAACCAATACAGTCCTCTTTCTCGTGAAGATCCAAAGCTGGATTTGTGTCACTTGCAACCAGGCTCCTGGAACCATGACAGATTCCAGGGCCAGCATCATCCCCATCCTCTGGGCTCTCCCAAATGGCCATGGCCTTCTTCAACCCCTGTGCAATAGCCAGTCCCCCAGGAAGTCTGGCTGGCCGCCTCAGCCCCAGCACTGTGCTCTCCCTCCCCATGCCCCTCCTACCCCAGGCTTCTCCAGGCCAGCCGTGCACTTCCATGCAGAAGTGTGATCTGTTCCCACCGCCCCCTGACCCGCAGTGTCAGAGCCGGTGGCCATCTCCCCGGGCTTGACAGCGTGCTCCTTCCCTCTCTTCCCGGCACTCGCCCTGCCTTCTCGGGATGGCTGCATTTTCATATCACACATTCCGTGGTCTCTGTGACCTTTCGGGCACATTTACTCCCGGCATGCTGGCCAAATGACAGGCCCTCCCTCAGAGACCCCTGGGTCAATGCCCAATATCGACAGCGCCTGCCCGCCTCCTCGTCCTCGGTGCCGGGCCGCCCCGTCACCCATCTCCCGCATCCTGCCTCCGCAGCCCCCGTGGCCCCTACGGCCCCCATGGGCCCGGCACAGGGGAGGGCTCCCTGCAGGACTTCCCTGTCCTCAGACCCCCTCCTGGGCCGCGGAGCTGCGGCTGCTCTGGGAGGGCTCAAGGCCGAGGCCCGAGGTCCCCTGCTGTGTCTTGGGCAGACTCCCCGCCAGCAGCCCGGCCCGGGGCGCCCCTGCCAGGGCCCCGGGCAGCCGGCCGCCCACCTCCTGGGGGGCAGCTCAGCACAATGGGCTTGGCGGCCCGGCAGCTTCCCAGGCGGATGTGATGGCAAATAGCAGGCGCTTGGCATATCTTCGGGATTTCGGAGCATAACAGAAATGTCAGGCGGATTTTAATGAAAGGCTGTGTGCTCCTGGGGATTGGCAGGCCGACACAGAATCCTAATTTTCAGATGGCTTGTTCTCAGGGCTTTCAGCACCGGGGGCCAGAGCTGAGGGGAGCCCCCAAAATCCCCCTGGGGGGGCGGAGGCCATCCCCCCATTTGCAGGAGCAGCCGCCCCACCGCCCTTCAGAGATCCATCCCTGGGTGCTGAGTCCTGATTTAGAAACCAAATGATTTCTCTTCCTCACCCGCAGCAGTTGGACACCTGCCTTTTGCCTACACTTTGTGAGCTACGTGTGGTGGGGGAGGTGGCGTCCGTCCCCTCTGCTGACGTCAGGAGGACGGCGGGAGCACAGACAGTGGGAGCACAGCCGGTGCCCTGGGCAGGTGCCGTGCGGGCAGGAGGGCTGGGCAGGACAGTCCACGGAGGCAGCGGGCATCACCCTTAAAGGGAAACCCCACGCCCCTGGCCAGCTCCAGGGTGTCGGGGGACCCCAGCCAAGGTACCAGGGACAGGGGAAGGGCTGTCTGCCCTCAGGCTGTGGGGTGATTGGCATGTTCTGGAAAGACTGCCCCCCGCCCGCTTCCGGGAGCCCTGCTGGCACCTGGGCCAGGGCGGCCCTCTGTGCCGGTGTGACACCGCTGAGCTACACAGACAGGACAGGCTGGAGGGACTAGAGCCTGCCCACCATCCAACTCTCCCCTCTGACCATGCACAACGGACTCTCTCAATTTGCCATGCACGCACCATTTTGTTCTCTCCCTTCTGATGAGCTCGCAGACTGCCCCCCTTCCCACTCCCCCTGCCAGGAAAGTCCCTGGACCCTGCTCCCCCAGAGAGCTCTGAGTGGGCTTGGAGGAACACGGCCCTCAGACAAGGAAACCACTGAGCAGGACAGCGATCCCTGCTGTCCTGGGAAGAAAGGACAGGATGGTGTGGGAGGATGCCAGGCAGGACCAAGGGGTGGATTACACAGGGGCTCCCCAGGGCTTCTGGGAGGGGTTAGGGGCACCCCTAGGGTAGGGGGATGCTGGGCTCCCCTGCCTTGCAGCTGGTCCCCTCGCTCAGACCTTCAGGCCTGGGTGGCTCTGCATCCCTTTCAACACGAACACATTAATGGGCAGCCCCCGGATGCCTTTGGGTGGCAAGCACAGTCACTAAAAGAGACAGGAGAAGAGAGAGGGAGGGCATCTGGTGGCCCTAGACACACAGGGATCCACGCTGCTGGCCACAGCCCTCCCCACGCCCACCGGGGCTGTACCCTTCACAGGCCTGGCTCTGAAGCCGCCTGTCTGTGACTGCTTAGTCCCATCCCTTCCCTCTGAGAAGCAGAACCAACCCTGGAAGCCGCAACCAGGAACCCCAGATATTACCGAGAAACCTGGGTTGAGAGAGGCCCCCACTCCCCTGAGCTAGCGGGCAAGACAGAGCATGGAGTCTGGGGACACCAGTGGTGGCACAATCCAAGAGGGCTTACTGGAAGAGGTGGGCTCTGCTGGGCCTCCACAGAGGAGGGCAGGATTTAGATGGGGGTGGCGGAAGAGAGGGAAGGCCAGTGCGGGGACTATGTGGTGGGGGCAGGGGGTGAGGGCTGGGTCCCCCCCTGCCACCTGGGTGGGTGACTGCTGGGCAGACCTGCGACTTGGGAGACACATGTAAGGAGTGTGGAGGCCTGGGTGTGTAGAGCCGGTCCTGCTGGGCCCCCACCAAGGTGTCAAGGGCACCTGGGACCCAAGGTCTGGGTCCAGGTGGGGAAAGCAGAGGGCTGAGACCTGAGGGATTCATAGAGGTGACATGCCCATGGTCACTGCAGAGGCAGCTGGCGGGGGTGGGGTACGGCACAGTCACCAAGCCTCACATCATGACAGCTCCCCGCATGCCACCCCAGCCGCGGGCTCCCTTCTCTGGGAAGCTTCCAGGCCCTGCCCTGCCGCCTCTCACCCCAGCTTCCTCCTGGCCGCTTGGGCCTCCTCTCAGCTCCTCGAATGCGCTGGGCTCCCTCCCGGGCTCCTCTTCCTGCCAGGAAGCCTTTCAGCTCCTGGCCTGGCCAACTCCCGGCCCTTTGCCTCTGGCTCAGACCCTTCTGCAGGAAGCCTTTGCTCAGGGTGAGATCAGACTCCCTGCTAGCCCGTCCAAGTAGTTGTTGGTGGGGGGGGGGTCCCTCAGACGCCTTACTATTTGTGTGTGCAACCTCTGCCGTCCATCCCCCCTGCAGGACCATGGCTACTTGGAAAGCAGGAGCCGTGGCGGTTCCCTGGACACGGCCCAAGACTGGCCTGCTGAGGCATTCCGTTAGGTAGTGTGAGGGGCAAGTCGGGGAACCCCTCTCTGGTGTTCCCCACCACCGGGAGAGACTTCCAGACACAGGTCTGTTGCCCTCTACCAGGTGGGAAGCACTCGGTGAGCTGGCTGGAGTCTGGCCTTCCTCTGTGTCCCAGGACACGGCGCCCGGTTCACTTGGCAGACACTTTGCTTGGTTGAGCAATGGAAGGAGGGAGGGAGGGAAGATGGATTAAGTGAGCTCTCCACCAGCTCCCCCTCCACTCTGCAACCTCTGCCCCCAGGGACAGCCATCAGGGAAGGACCAGGGAGCTCAGTAGGGAGTGGGACCTGAAAGCCGCTCTGTTCCCAGAGCTTCACCAATAACCCCAAAGGAGGAGCAGAGATCCGCGCGTTGCCCTATTGACAAAACCCCAGCCGTCACGCAGAGATGGCTCACATTTTTATTGTGTTCATGTATGTTGATTCATGGTGGTTTTGTCAATAAAAAAACACCGCACAAAATCTTACAGTAAAACCATCACCCAAAATTATTGATTGCGACGATAACAGCAAATTATATATCGAAGGTTTGCGATGGTGGGTTGGACAACGCCAGAGACAGAGGCCGGTGGCTTCTGGGGCGAGGGTGAGGGTCCCTCTGAGGGCCAGCCGTGGTTGACCTTGACCCACCACGTCACCTGATTACACCTTTCTCAACAGGGTCTCAACAGTGCCTCACCTCCCAGGGGGCCAGTGAGAGTGGGCTGCGTTCGCACCCAGGAACACAAGGGAGACAGTGATGGGGGCAGGCACCCCACACCAGGAGGGGTCGATTTTGACCAGGGGGGGCCAGCAAGATGTCTTCAGAGAGTGACAACTGGGCCACCTCCTGATGGTCAAGTCGGTTCATATGTTCACCTCCAGCGGCAGGAGCAAAAGCTTAAAGGCAAGAGAGTGAGTCCCACGTTCAGAAAACAAGGGGACAGCACACACCTGGCACGTTTCAGCACATGACTGAGGGAGACCGTGGCGACCCTGGGCCATCCGCACAGACGTGAGCCTCAATTTCCCGTCCAGTGGCCGCCGTCTGCTGTTCTAGTCAATCAGGGAAAGCGGTTTTGTACATTTCTCCCTTGGAAAATTTACTCCCCTGTTCTGGTATTTCACGGGCAAAGTGTAAATTGTGGAGGTGGCACAAACTATAAAAGCAAGCTTTTCTTTTAAAATATAAATGTGCCAGAGGTGCAGAGTGCGGAGGGGTGGGGGGGGACCTTAGATCATTAGTGGCTCCTGCCTGTCTTACTGACAATAATTGGTAGGCGGGGAGCTGGCCGAGGGCTGGGCGTCAGGAGCGGTGGGCGGGCCGGTGCTGGGAGGGTAAATGGCACCCGGACCAGCCAGAGGCAGAGAGCTCCGCGGGGAGTGGAGGGGAGGGGGCTCCTTCTCTAGCCTTCTCCAAAGCCAGGCTTGCTATTTGGGGCAATTAACAAGGGGGCAGGGATTTTTTTTTTTTTTTTTCCTGGAATGTCTGCTTGGGGGCCAGGAATTTATACGTATACCAATCGGTTGGGTAAGTGGGAAAGAATACATTTAAAAAAAAAAAAAAAATCAGTGGAAGATTTCTGCTCCACACTGGCAGGCCTTTCCCTGCACATCTTTCTCCTTCTGCGGTTTTGTCTCAGTGATTTGAGTATGTTCTAATTTTGTCATTCAAGCCATCTGACTTTCACTGCTCTATACAAACAAAACCTAATTTAGTCTGAGATGTTTTAAGTCATAACAATGACGGATGGCCAGGGTTCAGGTGTGGTGGAATATTTAAATACCTAGTCTATATTTTTCTGATATAAAGACAGGCAGCTTTTTGTACTCTGATTAATTATGATTTTGCATTTCAGAAAGGAAAAAAAATAGCTTTTTCTATTCTACATTATTAATTGGTTATTTAATTAGGAATTCTCCAAGCTTCAGATGTTGGGAAGCTAAATCTGTGAGTGGGTTTAAAAAAAGCCGAGCTCCATCCTGTTGCCTTTTTGTATCTTATGAAGGTCACAATAAGACGTGATTGTTTGGCATAGCGGCAGTGAATTATGCCACCCAGACAAGCTTTTAACCTATGTGCCTTCACTCTGAGTGAGACACACGGGCATGTGCTCTCTTTAAACCGTTCTCTATTGAAGAGGATTCAATCACCATAATGAATCTGAGGCCAGGCAGCAATCTTCCGCACTGAAAGAATTTCTAAAAGATTGTAGAATTTGTAAAACGAACAGCTCGCAGACTAAATGGCTGTGTGGGTGAATCAATTATTGCAAGGCCCCGAGTAGTCATAATATTTAGTACATATCATAGAGTGTTTCAGGTACAATAAGATATGCTCGTTTTTTCCCCGTTCCTGCTGGAAGTGGTCCCGGATGCCTGCAAACAGCCCCGGCGGATCGCGGCAACCCGCGAGAGCCAGGTCAAGCCGACCGCGTCCGCACACAGCCAGGCGCGGACACCCGGGCGCGTGCTCAGGCGCGGTGGGGCGGGGGCTGGGGTCTGGAGAACCAGGGCGGGGGTGGGGGGTTGGTGGCTGAAGTGCCCCCACCCACCCACCCACCGCCTCCCACCGGGTCTGCCACACCAGCCCACGGAGATGCTAAGTTGCCAGTTCTCTTTTCTCGAGCCTGGTTTTGAACCGTTTCCTTATTAATACAATAATTATTTTTCCCTGACAGCACCATTTATAACCATCTACTCTGTGTCCAAGTAGCCCTGTTTTCATTAATCAATGGACATGGAGACGACTGTCATCACCTCTCTGGATTATGACTTATCGGCCTCATGCAGGCTCCTTTCTGGGAGACATGAATCCGGTGAGGACGGAGCCTTTTTTGGCTCCTGGCGGGGAAGCTTCTGCCATAGAGCCCTGGGTCCTGCCTGAAGCCCTCTGCTTTAGAGAAGGGCACCCAGGGAATCCCCACGGAAGTCCAGAAAAGCTGGCCCATGGTGCTTTAGGGAGAGGGAGTGCCCCCCAAGCACTATGGCCAAGGCTGCCCGGGGCCCAAGGGGAGCTCAGGACATTGCCCGGCGCCATCAGGCAAGAGTCCCCCGGTGTGGGCGTGTGTGAGATAACCAATGACAAGGCTAAGAATGTGTTAAAGGGGGACACCCTGGGGTTTGGGCTGGGGGGGCTGCCCTAGAATAAAGCTGGGGGAACCCCCGGTGCAGTCCCCCGAGGGTTTCCATCAGCACTGCTGTGACCACTCTCCTCTCATGGGCCTTATGTCCCGGAGGGAACATGCTGCACGCCTTCCACTGCTGCTCCAAGCCCCAGGTGAGGCATTGCTGCCCTTCCCCGTAATGCCTGCTCCCTGGAGGACGCTTGCCACTCGGAAGCCCACAAAACCACGACTGCAGGGGGCGGAAACCTATACTCCACGATGATCTGTACAGCCCAGCTTTGCTGCCACGTTGGTCACAGACACGCTGACGATGGAGTGGCTCACCCTTCTCAGCTGGTCAGCAGACGAGAAGAAGATACTCTCCCATAGTTCTAAACCCCATGCAGGTCTTTCTTCTAGGGAATGTTGCCTTTGAGACCCTTTGTGGGTAAAAAGCAAAGAAGTCAGCGTTTTTTTGGTTTTTTTGGTTTTTTTGGTTTTTTTTTTTTTTTTTTTTTTTACGTACATGGAAGGTTGCCAGTAGGCTGCAGAGCTAGGACCCAAGCCTGGACCTCAGGAACCCTTTCCTTTTCCCACAGGGCACCTCCTGGCTGGGTGCTCCTCCTAACAGATCCTCCTTGGATCAGCAGGGCACCCACGGCTTCCATTCCAAGAAGAGCAGATGCTGTCTTCCCAAATGGACGCAGAGCACAGCTCCCTCACTAGCTCACTCAAACAGCAGCAAATGGGCCAGACTTTCCATTCTGAAACATCCTTTCGGGCAAGCTCTCCGCCATCTCTTTCCCATAGTCTGCTGAGGGATGAGGGGAATAAACAGAACCAACTTGGAGAGCTACATGACAAAAAGATCCATGCGTAAAGAAGATCAAGTACTTGGGAAGAAACCTCACAAAATATGTTTATAACCTCTATAGGAAAAACTACAGGACTTGACTATAAGCTCTAAAGAGGTCTCCACTAAACAGAGAAATGTACCATACTCATGGATAGGAAAGTGTAACATTGCATAGATGTCACTTCTGCCCATCTGTTGACTCACTATTATTCTATTCCCAAGTCCTAACACGGACTTTAAAGGAAACTCATGGGGCACCTGGGGTGGCTCAGTTGTTAAGTGTCTGCCTTTGGCTCAGGTCATGATCCCAGGGTCCTGGGATAGAGCTCTGCATTTGACTCCCTGCTCAGGGAGCTTCTCCGTCTCCCACTCCCCCTACTTGTGTTCCCTCTCTCACTGTGTCTCTCTCTGTCCAATAAATAAATAAAATCTTTAAAAAATTAAAAAAAAAATAAAGGAAGCTCGTAAAATTAAACGGAGGAATAAGAAGCCAAAAATACCCGAGATACCTCTGTAGACGAACAGTAGAGAGAAGCACTGACCCACCTTATGTGGGCACTCAGAGTGAAACTATAGTAATTGAGGCATTGTGGTAATGGCATGTAGAGAAACAAACCCATCAGAGAAACAGGGAGCCCAGAAACAAAACCTTACACTTAGGGACATGGTATCAGGTGCATGACAAAAGTCATGTCAGAACAGCAGAGGGCAAAAGGAACTGTCCAACAGACCAGGTTGAGGGAAAAAATGGTTAACTGTATGGGAACAGCAGAAATGGTATCATCTCAGGCCGTGTTGGAAAAGCAAGTCCAGATGGATTAAAGACCTAAGTGTTGAAAACAGAACTTTAAACATCTTTGTAGAAAATACAACAAAATATCACTTAGAGCTCAGGGTAGAAACAGATATCCCCCTCAGTGACTTTAGAGAAAAAGATTAATACACTTGACCATATTAAACTTAAGAATTTAAAAAAATAAGAATTTTATATTTATCAAAAGGTAACTTTGAAAGTTAAAAGATGACTGACACAAACTATCACCAATGTACTGAACTACATTATCAACAAGAAGAGTGTAAGCAACCCCGTGGAAAATAGGCAAGAGACGTAAACAGGCATTTTGCAGAAGAGTAAATAAATATGGCAAACCTGTTTATATTAAGAGAAGATGCCACAGATTGAATGTTTGTGTCCCTCCAAAATGTGCAGGCTGCAACCTAATGCCCCACGTGATGATATTTGGAGGTGGGGTCCTTGGGAGGTGATGAGGTCATGAGGGTGGGCGCCCATGGGAAGGAGTTTGGTGCCCTTATGAGAAGACACAGGGGAGAGATGACCTCTCTCCCTCCACCATATGAAGATTCACATAGCAAGGAGGCAGCCTTCTTCAAACTAGGAAAGAAGGCCCTTGCCAGGAGCCCGGATCTACCAGGGGCTATATCCGCCAGCCCTGTGGTCTTGGACTTCCCGACCTCCAGCACCGTGAGAAATAAATTCCTATTGTTTAAGCCTCCTTGCCCAAGCAAAGACAGATGGACATCACTGGTGACCAGGGACATGCAATCCAGACCCTAATGAGACACAATTTTATACCTATTTGACTGACAAAGAGGAACAGTTTAATAACAGCGAGTGTTGGAGAGGACGTGGATCCACAGAAGCTCTATACATTGCTGGAGAGGCGATCCCTTTAGGAAAACAGCTTTTGATCATCCCCTAATGTTGAATATCCCCAGTCATTCTACTCCTATGTGTGTATCCCCAAGAGAAAGTTCTGCACATGTACAAAAGGAAACGCATGCAAGAACATTAGTAGCAGCACCGTTCACCATGTTGAGACTCTGGAAATAACCCAAATGCTCATCAGCAGGAGAGTAGATGCCTTGTGTGTATTTTCACTCAGCGGAACACTAGACACGAGAGAACCATGTCGAGGTGCAACAATGGAGAGGAATCTTAGCAATCGAGTATTAAATACGAAAATGAAGTCACTAGGCATGACGTCTAGGATGACACCCTCTGAAAGTTCAAAACAACAAAATAAAAGTTTTTGATTTTACGAGTACGATATAGGAAAATAAAGGGATGAACAGATCACTGAGAAGAAAATTACCTTGGGTGAGGGAGGTGGGAGGGGAAATCTTAGATTATTGTCAAAGTTTCAGTTTGTGTTTTGGATGAGGGGCTCATGTTATTCGGAAAAACATTTCAACAATGATACCACATATGGGTCCAAGGATGAGTGTGTAGGAACCAAGGATTGTGAGAGATCCTTTCTAGGTGTGCGGGTCTGGTTTCGCAGAAATGTATATGCTTTGGTCTAACAATTCCTCATGCAGCCATTGACCCAATGGGAAAGATCAGGTGTGTGTGTGCGCAAAGAGCTGTGTCCAAAGCTGTTGAGGACCGGATTGTTTCTAACAGCAGAAAACTACAAAGAGCATTAATGGCCAACAAAAGGGGATTGGCTGAATAATCATAGTGCCATCACGCAATGGGAAGCTAAAGAAAGTTTGAGAAGGGAAGTGAGATGTCGTGCACACGTTAACTGTAGGGAAAGAAAAATCTAAAATGTCTTGCAGTAGAACCACTACACCCTGATGGCATGGTGAGATTACAGGTGACTTTTGAGGGGATTCTAAAGTGTTAGAGATAATAAAAGAAATGGTACCACAGCTGGTGCACGGAGAGGCCTCTGGTGCAGTTATTGCAAAGGCTATTGCCTCCTACCTGCCTAGGGGACACGTTTATCATTTTAATGGTTTATATTTTATATTTTAAAATTTAAAAGCTATGTTTATTGTAAACATTTGGGGAAGAGAGGGAAAAAAAAGTATAAAAAAATTCCCCCGAATCCCTCTAACATGGACATTCTTCCTTCTGGTCTTTTTTGTCATTACTGTAAGTTTATTTTATGTATCAACTTGCTAGGCCATGGTGCCCAGTTATTGGTCAAATGCCAGTCAAGGTGTTGTTTTGAAGGTATTTTTTAGATTCACATTTAAATCAGTAGATTTTGAGCAAAACAGATTACTCTCCATAATGTGGGTGGGCCTCATCCAATCAGTTGAAGGCCCTAAGAGAAAAATCCTGGGGTCCCCCAAGGAGGAGGGAATTCTGCCTCCAGACAACCCTCATATTCAAGATGCAATGTCAACTTTTCCCTCCAGATTTAGGGCTTGCCAGCCCCAAGAATTGCATAAGCCAATTTCTTAAAATAAACTTCTCTCTCTTTCTTATGTGTGTGTGTGTGTGTGTGTGTGTGTGTCCTATTGGTTCTATTTCTCTAGAGAATCTTGATGAATATATTTGCATTTAGGTCCTTTTTACAAAATAGAACTTTCATACAACATGGAACATATTACAAGCATTGACCAACACTATTTAGAAAGTCTCTAAAAGCCATTTTAATAGCCACATATATTTTCATAATTCATTCTTAACTAGTTCCTGATTACCAGACACTTGGATTTTCCCAACTTGCAATATATTTCACTCTTGTATGTCATGTTGCAACTACGGGCTGGGGTTATATTCTTTACATCTCTGATTAACCTAGTTTTGAGAGCCCTAGTGAAGACACTCTAGATTAGTAGGCAGGGCCCAGGGTTTGAGTTCTAGACCTTGCTTGACCCCGTGAGCGGGAGCTTTACCTCTCTGGTGGCAGCAGGGTGACCTGTCATTTGGGGGCATCTTTCTGACTCCTTGGCAGTGACCAGGCTGGCCCCTGGGCTCGATCCTGGGGAGCACGTGCGCCTGGCCCCTGTTCCAGCAGCCTTCAACCCCTGTCTCTTCCTGGTGCCCCACCTCCACCAGGACCTCCCTTCTGACATTTCCCCATCCTCTGTTCTTCCTCTGGCCTCCATGGCTTACCCTCTACTCTCGCCTCCCCAACACAGTGAAGGGTCGCAGCTCCCCTTTCTCGCCAGCTGCGTCCCTCCGTGCCCGTGTACCTCCGCGCCAGCATGTGAACGCTGCGTGCATGGAGTCCAGGATGCTCTGGACTGATGAGGGAGCTCCCAGGAGGAGAGCGGGGAGCAGGGCTGGCTTGAGTCTTGACGTCAGAGCAAGAGCCGCAGGCGCCTGCTGGGCTTTCCATGGTGCGGTGTGTTTCCTGGGGGCCTTGTATAGCCTGTTCTTTTCCAGGACACAGGTTGTCGCTGAGCACCCACCTCTCCCAGTCTCCTGCATCTCCTTCACCTTGCGGCCCTCCTCCTCCCGTGCCCACACCAGCCACCGAGGACTAAGCTGCTCTGACTCCCCCGACAGTCGTCTGTCGGCGAGCCCCTCAATTCCAACCACAAAATAGATATGAAATGCGCTCCCTCCATCTCCCCCGTCATAGGGTTTACACAATCTGAATGTGACAACGGTCTCCTGGTATCCCTGCTCCCACGCCCAGCCTCCTCCCACCATCTGAAGGGAGCGGATCCAGTGATTTTCTTTACATGGGAGTCAGACCCAGTCACTGTCCTGCTCAGAACCCTCAGAACCTTCCCACTGCCCTGAGAATGAACCCCGTTCTCAGCAAGCAAGAGCCCAGAGCCCATCCAACACACCCGTGCCCTCTCTCTACCCTACACCACAGCCCCCTGCCTCGGGGCCTTGGCACTGGCTGTTCCCTCCTCTCAGCTACTCCCCAATGCTCCCTCCTACTCCTCCTTCAGATCTCAGAGCTGGCGCCCCACCCTGTTGCCTTTCCTGACCCCCGCCCCACCCAGCAGCTCCCCTCCAGGCCCCTTTTATATTGATGCGCTTGCTTTCTCACGAGACTCAAAGTCCCATGAAGGCAGTGCCCAGACGTGTCTTGCTTACTAGTCTGTCTCCATCACCCACCACATATAGGGGCTCAAGAAAGACTTTTAACTGGACAAATGTCAGGGACCCAGGCCTGGAGAAGCATCCTCCTCCTCAGGGCAGGAAAACCACCCACGCGGGCACCTGCATCCCCAGCAAACCTCCCCAGTAATTCGGACTTCAATCCGCAGGAGCCCTGACAGGGGAAGGGAAGAACATCAGGGCACGCAGAGCACTGCCCAGCAACCAGGAGATGGCAGAGGCAAAATGCATATTCTGGTTGAAAAAGGCCTCTGGCCCACAGCCCCCTCCAAAGTCTCTCTTGCTTCCCTCCCCAAGGTGTGGCCATCTCTCCATTCCTCCCAGGAGCTGATGAGCTGCAGAGGGCCGATGTTTATCAGCTGAGGCCGCTCTGGGTTGGGGCAGGCAGCGGGAGGCTCGGACAGAGGCTGCAGGCCCTAGCCTCACTCCGGCAGTCAGTGGGCTGCCGGAGGGGGGAGATCGGTATGCATGCGACAGATTTCCGTTTAGGTGGACCAGAAGAAAGGGGGGTACATGAGCGGCCGTGGGCAAGCAGGGTGCACAGCTAGAAATTCTGAGCCGCTCCTTCCATGGAATGTTCCCTTCTAACCAGGCGATCGGCAGCTCCCCTCCCCATCCAACCTCAAGCCCTAAAGGAAGGTCTCCAGACTGAATACTGGAGCCCCAGAAAAAACTTTCCTGCTCTGAGTCTCCAAGCCTCCATTCACGTGAAAGCCTTGGGAATCCCCGGCCACCAGTCCACAAAGGAGGTGGTGATGGGACAGAGAAGGCAAGGTCACTCGATCAAGGAAACAGGACCAAAGGAAGTCTTCAAAAGGCAACGGAAGCTAACGATCACCCCGGCCGGAGACGGCTGACGCTCTTCTTCCCTGTGAGAACCACACGGAAACTCCTGCCTCCATCCCCAGCCACACAGCCTTCCACGTGCGCTATCCTGACATCTGCAAGGAGGACATATGGCCAAGGGTCCACCTGCTAGAGAGGGGCTCAGCCTGGGCTCCCCGCCCCCCACCCTGCAGGGCGCGCTGTCGAGAGGACCACCCAGACCAGCTTTCCCAAGAGACAGCCTTTCCGTTCAGCAAATGGGCTGCTCCACGGACCCAAAAAAGTGAAACTCCCCTAAATAGTTCTCTAGCTTTCTCGCTGACACCACCAAAGGCACAGAAAGATAAAGACATTCCCCCATGGGGATGGAAATGAAGTTCCCCCAAAGAACATAAGCCAGATAACCTTTTCTAAGGCGGCTGTCAGTCCCCACCTCAGGCCCTCCTCCCTGGGACTTTCTCTGAGTAATATACACACAGTACCGATTTCCTTAAAATTTAGAAGCGGTAGAATGAACCTGTTTTCTTGAGGGATTCTCAACATGTTGGCACTGTGAGCCTGTGCCACGGGTCCCCTTGGCGCTGGGACCTCGGGCTCCGCACCCCCACACACGCACGGTACACACTTGTTTATATGGAGCTATAGCTCACTCTTGATTGCACAGCAGTACAGCCGGCTGATGAGGTCTGCTGTTGACATTTCGGCATTAGCTGGCTTTTGTCAATTGTGGCAGCCTAAGAAATTCTATCTTAAGGGCTGCTCTTTATTAAATTTGCAAGATACAGAACGGACTGACAAATAGTCTCCTTTCCCTTTGCAAAATGCATACATATTGGTCAGCAACTCTAAAGTAATTAAAATGTTCTAAATTTAAACAAGAATGTCATTGCCAAAGAGTTTTACAATGACTGGGGGTATCCTTGGTTTGGCTTCACACAACATTTTCTTAATATTTTTAAGATTTATCAGCACGATCTCTGGGGGATTAGAATGAGGGAAGAAGGCAGAGGAAAGAACATTTACGTGAGCCTCCTTGTTCTGTTTTACCAAACTTTGTCTCAGAATCTTCTAGGCAACTCTTTTATGTGCTGTTGGTGACATAATCCTGTTTTTTTTTTTTTTTTAAACCAGCCATTACATATGATAAATAAAACAATGCTCTGAAAACACTGAGATCTCTCATCAATGTCATTGTGAAAAGGGCCCAGATAAATGAGTCCTGGAATCAAAGGCAGATGACATGGCTGACCATGTATCATCTTCTATGTATTGAACGTAGTCTTTGTAAAGATAGAGCGGTAATAAAAAGTGGTATTGTGTGCTCTGAAAGGCTGTGTGGGTCTGTGCATGACTAATCTGTCTTTCTGCATTATTTTATTCAATCTTCTCTGACTTTATGCCTTTGACATTTTTGCTACACTCAGTAAATTTGAGTGAATAGGCAATTTTAAAGAATTTTTATAGGGCTTCAGAGAAGTCATATGCAGACTGTATCTTTGTTCAAATTTAACAGTTTAAATATTTCCTTTGTCTGGGGTGTAGAGTGATCTTTACACACAAAAAAAAGAAAGAAAGAAAGAATGCTTTAACCTTAAGATTTTAACAATGTTTCCTGAAACAGTTCAATTATTAAAAAAACAAAAAACAAACAAAAAAAACCCCAAGAATAACAAGCTTATAATCAAGGAGGTGTCAACTTTTTCTATTTTATCATTTTATAAACATGAGAGTGGCCTCTTTCTAAAGATTAAGGCATTCCTTCTTTCCCCAGAATCCAGAGATGCAGAAGATACAATTTTTAAAAAGGGATTATTTTAAATCCAGAGTTCAGAATGGACTCACTTGAGATCACCCCCTTTTTCTGACTCCCTGTTGCAAGGATAGTTGTCTCTAAGTAAATGACTTCACTGTATGTCTCTAACTTACTGTGTAACATGTTATAAATTCATTATCTGATCTGTAACACTAGCCAAGTACTTGTTTTAGAGAATTTACACTACAGAATATGCAATATGAAATAAAGAATTATTTCCTTTGCTACGTTGGGCAGAAGTCCTCACCGGAAGTGTATCAGATCACTACATTTCAGGAAATTCACCCTCTTCTGCTGAGACTGTTAAACCATTCAGAGGAAAACTGAGATTTCTTCATAAAACTGTTTGGGCAAGCAGGTGCTAGCCTCCTAGGTTGGGCTTAAAATTCTTTTTAAAAGATTAGACTATTTAGGGCACCTGGGTGGCTCAGTGGGTTAAGCCACTGCTTTCGGCTCAGGTCATGATCTCGGGGTCCTGGGATCGAGTCCCGCATCGGGCTCTCTGCTCAGCAGGGAGCCTGCTTCCCTCTCTCTCTCTCTGCCTGCCTCTCCATCTGCTTGTGATTTCTGTCAAATAAATAAATAAAATCTTTAAAAAAAAATTAGACTATTTAAAGTATACCTAAACGTCAGATGAACCCATCATGATACATTTGTATAGTCGATTTACATTTTATAGTATCTATACTACCAAAAACATAGTCCACTTACTCTATTTTTATGACTCCCTCCATAAGGCCACCTCCAACAGAGTGACTAAAAACTTCTGTTTAGTACATGTGAAGTGCTTTCAGGAAACTGGACCTCAGGATTCCCTATGTGGGAGGTGGGAAATTCAGTGCTCTCATGTGCCAGGGCAGGTGAGACTTAGGGTCCCTATCCTGAAGCTGCGGGGCCAAGCTGGGTCAGTGGAGGGCAGTTTTCGTCAGACACAGGGAAGGTTAAGTGAGGCACAGGACTGTTCGCTCTGGCCCCCTGCAGGACCCAGCCAGCCCATGTCCACGCTCACTGCTTCTGGACCCGACGGGAGGCTCACTACCCTACACAGGAGCTTCAGGCAGGGCAGGCAGTGCTTCGGTTCCTCTTAGGGGAAGCAGGACACTGGGGCACCAGTTACCAAAGGCGGAGTCATGGCTGCGGGCAGGGGCGGGCTGTAATGGGTCCAGAGAATGTTCCTTCATGTTCCCTTTGTCAGAGAGGAGGAGGCTACATGGAGCGTCAAGAAGCCCCAGAAACACAGGAGCCTGGCTGCGGTCCACATACAATGAAACAGTCAGTCCCAAGCAGAAACGGTGTCCCCCCCACCCCCCAAAACCGCATGCCCTCCGCCATGCACACTGAGAAGACGACAGCTTACATCTCACCCAGGACACATGGTAATAAATACACAGGTCCGAAGTGGGGTCCCGAACACCTTTGTAATCATCTAGCAGAGAATGAGATCTGGAGGCATCATGTCTGGGTTTGTGACTTCTGCCTTGTAAATGGATAAACATTTCACATCTCCATGTAAGACTGAAACATGAATCCCCTATCTTTGTTCATGGCAGACACAAACAAATACTACTTTTTATCACTGCGAAGCACTTGATGTAAGTTCATTAAAATGAAGGATTTTAGAGAGCCCCAAAATGTAGGGTATGATTTATGTATAGATCCCTGATAACAGATGTGGTTTCTATTATTTTCCCACCACATAAAGCCCTAATCCTGCTCCTGCAGGAAGAATGTGTTACCTTCCTCTTCATGAACCATTTTCATAAAACTGAAGAAACACCAAACACATCCCTGATTAGCTATGACAGGTTCCCATTGATTTATCGGACTCAAGTCCTAAGCAGAGATCTGGTTCCAGGTCTGTCTCTGCACATTTTTATTAAATAATAAAACTTAAAACTGAAATGACCCACTATTTCCAAAATAAAGAGAGAATAAAATGTTCTACAACTCTAGAGATCTTAGCAACGTTAGCAAGCAGAACATGGAATTTGCCTTTTTAGAGCCCTGCTCTGTAAAAGTGAAACGGCGGGGAAGGCTCCCTCACCAGCAGGCTTTCCAGCCCAGCCTGAGCTCTATGCTTGAGAGCACCTTATGATGCTGTAAGTAACCTCAAACCTGGAGCAGCAGGGGGCCAACAAACCTCAGAATACAGCAATGTCATGCTTTACGGGCACTCTCTCAGCAACAGCATGAATGAGGGGGGAAATTGGTTGCCTAGGAAACCCTCTAGTCCTGGTAATTATTACTGTAACTGACTGCACACCCCACCTATAACAGAAATGAATAATAATTTATAACCGCTGACTGGCAGCTTTCTGTCGGTGCCTCTGCTCACCACTGCTACCTACTGGCGTGCAAAATTACTTACACGCAAACAGTGGGGTTTGCCACAGAGCAACCACTAGAAAGAACCCTTAGAGAAATCTTCTCCCATCTTCCTCCACCAGTTTCTGAATATAGTTCAAGCAAATTGCTGCTCGATCAATAGAGCAAAAATGAAAAGTGCTTTGTGTTTGTGTATACAATGGGGGTTGAACTATCTAATGGAAGCTGGTCATCTCAATTAAAAGCAATTTCATATTGTGACATGAGCGAGACCAAAAAAAGGTACTTAATAAGGTTAACAGAAGCTAAATAAAAGCATACATCTTAATGACCCAAGATGTACGACTCACAAGCTATTTAATAGTATAGAATTTGATACTAAGCATAACAGCTATAAATAAAATTCTATCTGGTAGTTTTGATCAATTAAACTACATAATTAACAAAGATGGTCCATTTCTCTTAGGTTGTCTAATTTGCAGTACAGTGTTAAAGCACCTCTACTGGAAGACTAGTTTGTTTAGAAATTAGAACATTCGTAGTGATTTACTGGATTTGATTTAAAAGACACAGCAGGAGTTGGCAAAATTCACATATCATGGGGTTAATGTGGGTTAGAATGTAGCTATTTGTAATACAAAAATATTGCATACCAAATACACACATCTGATTTCTTTTAACCCTGGTTCATCTTTTCACAGAAGTCGTTACTTTCCTAAAACGAACAACAAAAACAGCTGCATTCACCACTCTTAGGACACAGAAATCTGCTATTTTCAATTCCCAACGCAGGAGAACACTGGCCATGGTGAGGAGTCACAGGGACTGGTGACTGAGAAGGCGTCAAGTGACCAAGAGCATCCTCGCCCCAATCGGACCGCAGAGAATGCGCATTTCCGCTGAAGCCAACTGGTCCTAGACTGCAGCCACCATACTTCCGGCCCCACGACTCACTCCATGCATTTCAGAGTCGAGAGTTCTTTCAGTTCAAGAGTTCAGAAGAACCCAGAATGCAGAGGTTGCTGAAGCCAGATTGTCACCAAGACCGAGGGTGTGTACATGAGAATGGTGCAGCCAGGCCAGGCTCAACCCTCAGGACCTCGGATGTCCGTGTTCCTGACAGATTCACCATCATGAGGGCATGGTCCCGAGTCCATCGGACACCACATACTGTGTAGCTTCCCACCCCAGGCCCAAATTAGCGGACCGCATGGCAACATAAAAAGTAATTTTCCACAAATATTCTATAGTTTTAAAACCAACAGATTTATTTCTTACGTTTTCTTCCCAATAATCGATTTTAGGTATGGTTACTGATGACTCACCTCCTTGCTTTTCACAGCACTTTTTTTTTTTTAATTTTATTTATTTATTTGAGAGAGAGAGACAGTGAGAGAGAGCATGATCGAGGAGAAGGTCAGAGAGCGAAGCAGACTCCCCATGGAGCTGGGAGCCCGATGTGGGACTCGATCCCGGGACTCCAGGATCACGCCCTGAGCTGAAGGCAGTCGTCCAACCAACTGAGCCACCCAGGCGTCCCCTCCTTGCTTTTCAGAAATCGACAAATTTCCAAAAAGTTCCCTAATTCAGACATGTTGTAGTTCCAACACTGATGTGGCCTTTGAGAGTTGCTCTTAGTGAAGGACCCACTAGAGATGAAACAAACCAGGCACAGGACACACACGAGTGGTAAGGATGGAAAACACCAGAATGCGGGACACAGAGCCGGGCCCTGCAGAAAGCTACAGAGATCACATCAGGCCCCCCATAAACACAGTTACAGTTCAACAAGTATTTACAAACTTCACTTTTCTGAAGGTCGGCCCGCTATTCCTTGTAGAAAATTAAACTTACTCTTTCAGGCTTTGTGGCCACAAACGGATCTAGCCTATATACTGCTTTCGATCTTAGAATTTCAAAGCCTGCTCTAAGGCACAAAAATTTTGTTTTCACTGTAATTTTCACCAGACTGAACCATTCCCTCCTTGCAAACAGGATCCACCAAATCATCACCGGTATCCCACTCTTATCTTCAGTTTAGCTTTGAAACCCCAAATGCACAATGGTAAAAATCAATCAATCAATCCCGGATTCCAAGGAAACAATCTCCAAAAATACATGTTTACTGATTAAAAGACTCTGGTTCTTATAACTTAAAACATCGTATAAATAAAACCCTTGGGTAGGTTCTAATTTTACTCCCTCTGTCCCCAGTAAGAATATCAGGATTCTTTCCATCCTGTCAATCCCATGGAGCAATATCCCATCTAGACTACCTCCTCTGACATGAAGCAGTTGCCCATTTCCTTATTTCAAAGGGTACACAGGACTCTAAGTTTGATTCCTCACGGTGGATCTCCTACAGCCATCCTGGTATTCTTCTTTGACCCAGACGCTCACCTGCCTTCCCAAATAAGACAGACCACTTAAAGGCAATGGATCACTTCTTTGGAGCTTAGAATGGTACTTTCCAGAGAAAATGCTCAAGGATGCTATAAACAAATACTGTCAGCTTTCCTCCTACAAACTCTCTAGAAATGCTGGATAAAATAAGACAAACATCTTCTTAAATGTAGAACCTGGCTTGCAAGAAAGTAACAGAAATCACCAGTGACTTTAAAAAAAGTAAAGATAAAAAAAAGGCAAAAACCGTTATCATCGGGTTAGAGCTGTCCTGGAAGCTCACCAAAAGGTTACACTGTAAAATCTCGGGAAACAGGAGGCAAGTCCTTTAGGTCGATGAGGGAGTCAGTAGGAACGAAAATAGGACCCACGAAGAGCTGCAGCCCAGTAAAAGGACAGGCGGGGAGAAACTTCCCCACTGCCAAAAGGACACAGCAAAGAGCTTGGGCTCCAGGCAGGGTGGCTTGGGCTGGATGGCATCTCCCCTGGGAGTGTGTAATGAAAGCTAGCCCTATCCCAGTGGGGGCCTGAGGAGCCGTGGGCAATGAAATGAACCGAGACACCCGATCAATGGACGTAACGTAAGGAGGTCCTGCCAAGAACTTTTGATTTTAGTCTTGAAATAAACTGGTACAGAATCTGCCCTTCTGCCACGAACAGCTGGAACGCTGCACAAAACCCATGAGACAAGTGTTTTCAGACACTACAGCAATGGGTAGTACAAGACTGAGATCCCCCAAACCAAAGGAAGCAAAGAGGTGAGTCCTCTAATCCCCATTTTTCTCAAGAGACATTTTTCTGGACCACAGTGTGAGGAGGAATCCAAGCAAATACGACAGAGCTTACAGGAGAGAAGCAACCCCTTCATGAAGCGATCCAGACCAACACCTGGATGGGAGGAGACGAGCAAGCCACTTCATCTCTAGGAGACTCTTCCCCAAACTCTTAGCTCCCGGCTAAGCACGAGAAGACACTGGACAAACCAAACTGAGGAACACCCTATAAAATTATCTGGCCAATACCCTTCAAAAATATTAAGGTCATAAAAATAAAGGGACTGAAGAATCCATGAAACAAGATGGGATAGGGAGGGAGACAAACCATAAGTGACTCTTAATCTCACGAATCAAACTGTGGGTTGCTGGGGGGAGGGGGGTTGGGAGAAGGGGGTAGGGTTATGGACTTTGGGGAGGGTATGTGCTTTTGGGTAAATTGGAAGGGGAGATGAACCATGAGAGACTATGGACTCTGAAAAACAATCTGAGGGGTTTGAAGTGGCGGGGGGGTGGGAGGTTGGGGTACCAGGTGGTGGGTATTATAGAGGGCACAGCTTGCATGGAGCACTGGGTGTGGTGAAAAAATAATGAATACTGTTTTTCTGAAAATAAATAAATTGGGAAAAAAAAATAAAGGGACTGAGAAATTATCACAAATAGGATGAGACAGAAGACATGACAACTAAGCACAACGAGGTTACCTGGCATGGATTCTGGAAAGAAAAGTGGTGGTGGAAGGAGTGGTAAAATACAAACACAGTCTGAGTTTAGTTAATACTGTGCTGTGCTAACGTCTTAGTTTTGACAACTGTACCTCAGTAATGGAACATGGAACCATTAAAGGGAAACTGAAATTGGACAAGAATGTATGACAGCCCTCTGAGTTATCTTTGAAACTTTTCTGCACATCTAGATTCCAAAATTAAAAAAAAAAATTCTGGCATCAAATAAAAAATTACTTAACATAAGAATAGCACATGATGTAGAAATGCTAGAAATGACAGAATTAGCAGAAAAGAACACAGCTATTAAACTATGCTCAATTTAAAGAAAATCATTAACATAATAAAGAGGGAAATGAATGATTTATCTTTTTTTTTTTTTTTCAAAGATGTTACTTATTTGGGAGACAGAGCACAAGCAGTGAGGAGAGGGAGAAACAGCCTCCCCACTGAATAGGGAGCCCGATGTGGGGCCTGATCCCAGACCCTGAGATCATCACCTGAGCTGAAGGCAGATGCTTAACCAACTGAGCCACCAAGCCGGGGGGGGGTATTTTTAGATTAAAAAAAAAGAACCACCACCAAATGGAAATTCTGGAGGTAAAGAAATATACAATAACTGAAACAAAAAATTTAGATGTAATCAGAAGCAAATAAGAGATAGTGCAGGAAAAAAAAAAAAATCAGTTAACTTAAAAACTCATCAGTAAAACCTACCCAGAATGAAACAAAGAGAAGAAGAGCTGAACAAAAATGAACAAAGTTCTGTGACCCTATAGGGACAATAAATGCTGTATAACATAAATGTGGTTGGTATTCCAAAATAAGTGGTTGTGGGCAAACAAGATTTAAAGAAACAATGGCCAAGATATTTCCAGTTTTGAGAAAAACTCTAAAACCACAGATTCAAGAAGGTCAACAAACCCCAACAAGACTAAGCACAAAGGAAAGCATTCCTATGCACATCGTAATAAAACTGCCATAGAAAGATAAACATCATATGCAGAGCAACAAAGACAGAGAACACCACAAAATGCAAAACTACAGAAAAGTATCTTCAAAGTGCTAAAGGAAAATAACATACCAAATAGGATTCTCTACCCAGCAAAACTATCTTTCAAAAATGAAGACCAAGGGCACCTGGGTGGCTCAGTGGGTTAAGCCTTGCCTTCGGCTCAGGTCATGATCTCAGGGTCCTGGGATCAAGTCCCGCATCGGGCTCTCTGCTCAGCAGGGAGCCTGCTTCCCTATCTCTCTCTCTCTCTGCCTGCCTCTCTGCCTACTTGTGATCTCTCTCTCTGTCAAATAAATAAATAAAAATCTTAAAAAAAAATATGAAGACCAAATAACACTGTCAGATAAAAACTGACAGAATGGTCAACTGATCTGTCACACTAGAAGAACTATTAAGGGAGGTTCTGTAGGCTGGAGGAAAATAAAATCAGATGGAAACCTGAATGTACAGAAAGCAATAAAAGATGAGAAATGGTAAATTCAAGAACAGACATTAAACTTTCATATATCAAAAATTTTGCAAGGGGGGGGGACACATCTGGGTGGCTCAGTCAGTTAAGCTTTTGCCTTAGCTTGGGTCCCCGAGATCAAGCCCTATGTGGACTCCCTGCTTGGCAGGGACTCTTCTTCTCCCTCTCTCTGCCCCTCCCTGCTCCCATTGGTGCATGCATACCCTCTCTCTCTCAAATAAATAAATAAATCTTTAAAAAGATTAAAAAAAAATTTTTTAAACAGATAACTGATAGAAAGGGCAGAGTGAGGGCCTCTGTTAATACTTCCCCCAAAGAGCAAAGGTAAAATTGGACAAAACTGTCAAAAACAACTATTTCAGAACTCTGGAAACTGACCAAAGGCAAAAAACAAGAAACTTGAGCTCTGGGTTAAGAATGACCTAGTCTGTGACAATGTTAGCCACCTTCCTTCACCCAGCTCCTTCCAAGAACTGGTTCTAGTACAGCAGGACAGTTTGTGAAAACCAGAAGCATTTACTTGGTTTGGGACTGACTAGATCTCGAACAATGTGGGAAATCCCAACGCCCAGAAGCTTTGTCAAAACAAATGGGAAGGGCTCACATTACAGCTGACCTGAGGTTACACCACTAGTTGGTTCAACCAAGAGACCAGCAGACTGGTTGAAAATTTCACAGGAAGATCTAGGGAGTGAGACATCCACAGGTCTTGACAAGCTCACATTCTCAAAGACTGTGGGCATGTTAGGGAGGTATGCACATGCTCATGAGGGACCTGAGAAGGCTCTGTTTATATAACCTCTGAGGCCTGGCACATATCATGCACACACACATGCACAGACACACACACATAGGAGACCCAGGAAAGTCAGAATGAAGTAAAAATAAAAACTAGGCAAGTCTTACAAACTGCATTTGTTTTGATTGCATGCTCCAAACCACATACAGGTGCACTGACCAATGATGGGAGCCTTACTGACTCAAGATGTTTAACTATAACCTCTGACCAATCACTGGCTGGCCACTAAGATATGCCAAAAGAAGCTGGACTTAAAAAAAAAAAAAAAAAAAAACAACTGAAGAGACATCAGGGGCCACAAGTTGTGGAAGAAACAAATACCATACAATTAGTCCAGGCAAAAGGAGATCAGAATCCAGAGTTGTTAAAATGCACTATTTGAAAAGTCCAGATCTAAAAAGGAAAGAATTGTCTATACACTTGGGGAGGAAAAGCAATAAATACTAAGAAATAGTTTAGAAAACAATCAAAGAAATATAAAAGTTTATACTAAAAGAAGTATTTATTTAACACCAAGAAGACAATCAAGGCGAAATGGGGGGGGGGGAGACATAAGACATACAAAAACCAAATAGCAAAATGGCAGATGTAAATGATCTATAATTATTAATTCATGTAATCAAAAGGGAGACTATTAGAATAGATTTTTTAAGAAAAGGATTCAACTATATGCTGTCTACACAGCACAAATACTAAATTCAAAGACACAAACGGGCTGGAACTAAAAGCACTATGTAAATGTAATCATAGTAGAGCCAAAGTGGTCATGATCAGAGATTAACATACATAGACTTTAAGATAAAAATATTACTAAGGAAAAAAAGGGACATTTTATAGTAACAACAGAATTAATTCATCAAGAAGCCATAACAATGACAAACATATATGTACCTAACAATAGGGTCAGAAAATAAATGGAGCTAAAATTACCAAAAATGAAAAGCTATGACAACTCAACAACAGTGGTTTAAAACCTCAATAACCCACTCTCAATAATGGACAGAACAAGGAGACAGAAGAGCAGCAAGAATGCAGAAGACAGTGAAATCAAAGAACTCTAAGAGCACAATACAGATTCTTTCCAAACACACAGGAGAGAATATCCATTACCCATAAAATTAAAAAAGTCTTCATGAATTTTAAAAGACTAAGGACGTAATAAGTATGTTCTCCAGACACAAAAGAATTAAAGTAGGAATCAATAAAAAAAGAAACTTGGGAAATCCTCAAATATTTGGAAATTAAACAATACATATTTACATAATCCATGGATCAAATAAGACATCTCAAGAGATAACAATGTTTTGAACTAAAGGAAAATGAAAACACAACAGATCAAAATTTGCTGGATGTGGTTAAAGCAGTGCTTAGAGGTTAATTTATATCTTTAGAAAGTGCCTATATGAGAAAGAAATCATCTCAAATGAATACCTTATATTAGCACATTAAAAAAAAATTAAAAGAAAGACCAAACTAAACCCAAAGCAAGGAGAAAGAAGGAAATAATAAAGACTGAAGTGGAAATCAATAAAACAGAAAAAAAAGAGGAAAAAAAATTCAATGAAATACAAAAATGTTTATTTGAAAAGATGGACAAAATTGACAGAGCTTTGACCAGACTGACCAAAAAATAAGAGAGAAGACAAAAATCAGCAAAATCAGAAATGAAAAAAGGGACATGATTACTAATCCTACAGAAAATAAATGGATTATAAGGAACTACTATGAACAACTTTAGGCCAACAAATCAGACAACTTAAATGAAATGGACAAATTCTTAGCCAAAATTACCATAGTGGACTCAAGAAGAAATATAAAATTCAAATAGACTTATAACAAGTTAAGAAACTGAATAGTAACTACAAATATTCCCAAAAAGAAAAGCTCACGCCCAGATGCTTTCACTGGCAAAGTCTACCAAACATTTACAGAAAAAAATAATAATAATAATAATAATACCAATCCCTCATAAACTTACTCAGAGGGGTAAGAAAAACTTCCATCTTGTTCTGAGACTATGTTATCCTGACATGAAAGCCAGATAAAAAACATCACAAGAATAGAGCACTACAGACCAGTATTTCTCATGAATATCCCCTACAACATTATCAGCAAACCAAATTCAAAAACACATAAAAAGAACTATACACACCACAGAATTATATAATATACAATAAAGGGATTATATAATAACATCTAGGGGGACCTGGATGGCTCAGTGGGTTAAGCTTCTGCCTTCAGCTCAGGTTGTGATCTCAGAGTTCCGGTATCGAGCCCTGCACTGGGCTCTCTGCTCAGTGGGGAACCTGCTTCCCCCTCTCTCTCTGCCTTCCTCTCTGCCTACTTGTGATCTCTGTCAAATAAATAAATAAAATCTTTTTAAAAAATAATAATAACATCTAAAAAGGATTATACGAAGTGGGATTTATCCCAGGAATGCAGGGTTGGCTTAACATCATAAAACCAATTGATATAATGTATTATTAATAAGGAGAAAAATCACAAATTATCTCAATAGATACAGGGGAAAAAAATGAAAAAATCCAGCCCCTCTCATGATAGAAAACCCCAACAAACCAGGAATAAATAGAAAACCCCAACAAACCAGGAATAAAAGGAAATACCCTCAACCTAATAAAAGGTATCTATGACAAACCTACAGCAAACATCACACTTAGTGGTAAAAGATTGAACACCTTCTCCCTAATATCAGAAATAAGGGAGATAAGTCCATTCTTACCACTTCTATTCAGTATTGAACTAGAGGTCTAACCAGTGCAATCAGTTAAGAAAAAGGAAAGGAAGTCTGATGGGAAAAAAAGAAGTAAAGTTCTCCCTATTCACAAATAACATTTTTTACGAAAGCAAATCCTAATACACACACACACACACAAACACACACACAGACACACATACACCCTTGTGACAAAAACTAATAACTGAGTTCAGGAAAGTTGCAGGATATAAAAACAATATACAAAAGTCAACCACATTTCTATACACCAGAAATGAACAATTTAAAAGTGCCATTAAGGAAACAATTCCACACATTAATACCATCATAAATAATGAAATACTTAGTAATAAATTTAATGAGAATAAGAGTTGTACACTGAAAACTACTTAACATTCCTGAGAGAATTAATGAGGATCCAAATAAATCAAGAAAAGAGTCCATGTTCCTGGATTAAAAAGACTCCGTATTAACATGGTAATTCTCCCCATACTCATCTACAGATTTAATATAATCCCGATAAAAATCTTAGCAGGATATTCTACAGTAGTGGGTCAGATGATCCCAAAATTTACACCGAAACACAAATGACTCAGAATAGCCAAAAACATTTTGAAAAAGAACAATAATATTGGAGAACTTAACAGTTCCCTATGTGAAAAATTGTAAGAAAGCCACAGTAAATAAAGACCATTTGGTACTGACATACGGATAAACAAATACATGAAACATAATTGGGAGTATCCAAAGAAACTGCTTCACGTTTACAATCAACTGATTTTCAAAAAAGAAGCCAAATAATTCTTTGTAAAAAGGACAATCTTTTCAACAAGTGGTTCCTGGATAACTGGATGGGTAGCCAATTCAATTTAAACCCTTGTCTCACACCACAGACAAAAATTAACTCAAAATGATCATAGCCCTTTCTTTAAGAAATAAACCTGTATTAGAAGGAAAGATAGGAGAAAAATCATTGTGACTCTGGGTTAGGTAGAGTTCTAAGATAAGACACCAAAAAAGGAAGAAAGAAAAGAAAGAAAAAGAAAGAAAGAAAGAAAGAAAAAAGAAAGAAACGGACGGAAAAACAGAGGAAAAAAAGAAAAAGTAAAAGGGGGGGGGTAGAAAAACCCATAAAAGAAAAAAATTATCAGCCAGACTTCTTCAAAACCAAAGACTTCTGTGCTTCAAAAACACCATTAAAAAAAAAAAAAATCAAAGACAAGCAACAGACTTGAGAAATATCTGCAAATCATATCTGATAGAAGACTTGTATTTAGAATACATAAAGAACTCTTACAACTCAATAATAAGAACCCAATTTAAAAGTGAGCAACAAATTTGAATAGACATTTCAAAGAAGATATACACAATGGCTAACAGTACATGAAAGTTTGCAATATCATTAGTCACTACAGAAATGCAAATTTAAAATGAGATAATGCTTTATACGGCTAGTGTGAAAAAGACAATTTAGTGTTACCAAGGATATGCAGAAACTGGAAACACACATTGATGGTAAAATTATACAGCCACTTTGGAAAACTGCAGTCTCTTAAAAAACTAAACCTAAATTCATCCTTCAATCTAGAAATACCACTCCTAGGTACCTAGGACATACATCCACACAAAAACTTGCAATGTGAATGTTGACAGTAACATTATTCACAATACCCAGAAAACAATTCACGTGTTCGCCCACTAGTGAATGAATCAGCAAAATGTGGTACATCCATACAATGGAATACTATGCAGCGATAAGGAAATACTGATGCATTAATACAACATGGATGAACCTCAAAAACCTGACGCCAACTGAAAGACAGATGCGAAAGACTAAATATTGTGGGAATCCATTTACATTAACTTTCCAGAAAATGGAAATCTACACAGAGAAAGCAAATTAGTAGTTGCCTGAAACTGGAGATCTAAATAGGGACTGACTGTAAATAGGTCCAAGGGATCTTTTTAGCATGGTGGAAATGTTCTAAAACTGGGTGGTAGCAGTAGTAGCACAACTTGAAATTTAAAACCACCAAACGGCATACTTAAAAAATGGATGTTACGGTATATAAATTATACCTCAATAAAGCTGTTAGGAAAAAAATGGAACCAAAGTACTACAAACGCTAAAGTGATCATATTGTCTGGGAAGAGCAGAGCTGTAATAAAAGTGCACATTTTTATAGGAAAGTGTCAAAAAATTAAAATATAGCAAGTATGTAATTTCCAAATCAGTAGAGAGAGCAGGAAAACAGAAGCACTTCATCTGAATAGTAGTAAAGGGTGTTGTGGGGAGGTGATAAATAATCAGAGTAAACCGGATGCCCAAAATAGTGGAGTAAGTCCCAATAAGAGTAATTACAATAATCCTAAACTAAACCTGACAGTTACAAAACATTGTCAGAGTAAGCTAAAAATTGTTTGCAGTATCGGTATAACACCACTATTAACGTGCATGTACGTATACACAAAAAGACAAAACACAAAAATATCACATACATACAAAATGGAAATGACTATACTAGAAAAATATTTAACTAGCTATATTAATGTTATATCAAATACTTTAAGGCAAAAAAATTATCATTAAGGACAAGGAGTGTCACTATGAAGCCACTGGATTATATACTAAAGATGTACTTCCATGCACATAATGCCTACATTTATATTTTAAAAATGAGTAGTTTCTCAATGAAATACTATTACACTGATTACCTCTCTTCACATCTTTCCTATTCTCAATCTACATTGCTTTCTTTTTATGCATATGGCCAAATACCATACCTGGAACCACCTCATTCCAGCAAATCAAAATGAACTCTCTTAAGGTGTAAAGTTTAAGAAACAGAGCCAGTTTCCAATTTGGGTTTTTAAAAAGCTGACCTCATGATAAGTAAGAATATTCAGATATCCTACTAATCACATTATTTCCTTATGAGGTAGGAGCTCTTATTTAGAGAGCAAACAATTTACATGTCAGAGAAGGGTGTTAAAGAGTGCTGATTGTGGAGCAAAACTGCCTAGCTTTAAACCCCCATTCCAGCATTTTAACAGCAGCTTGACTATAAATGTTGCCTTGTCTCTGAGTTACTCTCCTCAACTCTAAAACAGAGGTGATTAAACAAACAAACAAACAAAAAACAGTACCTACCTCAGGGACCTGCTGGGAGCATTACAAGACATATAGTCCATATAAAGTATATGGAAAATGCTTGACACATAGAAAGTGCTCAAAATATTATTTAATTCTTTACTATTCATCAGTTAAGGTAACTACAACAACTTCTTCATATCCTAATGATGTTCCTATAAAATGAAATTTAAACAACTGAGAAAGCATTGTAAAATGTAAAAACTTGACAATACTGACCGGTGGATTAAGCATATAAACCATTATCTTCAACTGCAGTTGAAGATTTTATTTAACAGGTGTTCAGTTGAAAGCTTATATGCTACTCAACGAAAGAACACACAAAGATTAGTATCCTTGAAAAGCTGTTCCTCAGAAGAGAAAAACAAATCAAATACAATGAGAGATCTGTACTTCTGAAATTTGGAAACATTCCAATGAATGGAAACCTCTTATAAATCACATGCAAGGCTAATTACCCCAAATAAGTAAAATAAAAATATAGCAAATTTAACATGATCACTGTATGTATTTAATATTCCTTAATGATTCTGAAATGACTTTAGGACACTATGGTATGTCAAAGTTATTATCAAAGAATCATCAATGAGATGTAGATATGCAAACATGTATTAAAATTATGTCCTTGGGCGCCTGGGTGGCTCAGTGGGTTGGGCCGCTGCCTTCAGCTCGGGTCATGATCTCAGGGTCCTGGGATCGAGTCCCGCATCAGGCTCTCTGCTCGGCAGGGGGCCTGCTTCCTCCTCTCTCTCTCTGCCTGCCTCTCTGCCTACTTGTGCTCTCTCTCTCTGTCAAATAAATAAATAAATAAAAATTTAAAAAAAAATTATGTCCTTAATAAGAGAATAACAACATTCAAAACAGACCTTATACTATGTTTAAAAGAAATCACAGAGTAATTGTCCCAATGGTCCATGAGTCCTACTTCTAGGAAATCTTCCCTTGTAAGATACACATACACTGAAGTTACTCACTGCATCATTACTTGTGACTCATCATTACTTGGCAAAATACCAAAAACAGTGCCCATACATAGGAAAGTGCAAAATAAGCCATGTAACATCTACACAAGGGAATAAAAGATCTCTGTTAAAAAAATAAAAAAATTTTAAAAAATTTTTTTAATTTAAAAAAAAAAAGGAGGAAGATCTCTATAAACTGACATACAGTCATTACCAAGGCATACTATTAAAATAGAAAAAGAAAAAAAATTAAAGTGCAATGGAGAAGTTACACCTGTCATGCTCATGCCAGAAAGGAGTAAGAAATGCATATGGATGTGTTTGTGTTAAAGAAATTAAAAAAAAAAATGAGATGAGAAAATAGAGATTGGTTATACACAGCAGGTAGGTGGGGATGTGACAGAAAGATGCGAATGGAAATGGGGTACCAGTGAAGAAGGGTCTGTGCCACTTCTCTGAGTTCACCTTTTTGCAGAGCTGTAACTGTCAGAAGCACACTGGTGTTCATACACCCTTCACATACCACCGAATTAAACTGTTAACACCAACAACGATGTGGAAACCGAAAAATAGAACACAAATAATAACAAATGAACCTAACTGTATTACAAATGACACAATCACAGTGAAGGAGATGGGAAAGAAGAAAAAGAAAACTAACCTAAGCAACTTTGGCAAAGTTTCCTGACTCATACTTAGCTAAAGAAAAAAAGAATAGTGCACTATAGTTCATAAATGTGCTTCTCCTGGCAGTAAGGATTAACACTCTGAAACTACTTTTATGTGTATAGCAGATTTTTTAAAAAGTAGGCAAATACATTGTAGATAATAAGAGCCAGGTTTCTTATTGTTGCAGAAAGAAGTCACAAACAAGGAAAAATTGGAACAAATCCTGTGGTGTTAGATTAAAATCAGAAATATCAGTATAAATTTGTATTTTTTTATATAAAGAGACAAATGTATAAGTGTAAACACATGCACTGGTTAGTATACATAATTTTCTAGCTCTATCTACTGAGGAAGGGCTTCTAGCAACTGGCACTACAATGCCAATACACACACCCACATGAGAAATGTTGGTATTTAAATACCTTTCTCCAACAAAAGGAATAATGGCTCCCTGGAGAAGTGGCTGATGATTTGAAGGCTGGAGCAGGAAAAATTAAGATAAGCCTGTAACATTTTGTGGAGTCAAAGTATTCAAACAAAAATATTGTCAAAATATTCAAACAAAAATATAGAGATCTGTGAAAGAATTCAGGAACCAACTCAAAGAAGTTCCTAATGGTTAAATACAGAACAATTTGAGCAAACAAACCAATGGTAACTGGATCTTAACCCACAAAATAAAATAAATATCCAAGTTCTGAAATATCCAAGACTGATAGAGACAATAAATTTATAAACACCAGGAAGGGGAATGGCACAGTTTCTCATTACAAAAGAATTCTAAGAGAGAAATGTAAAAAAAATAATAGTAATAATAAAGTACCCAGACATCTTAATGGCTAATAAATCTAATTAATTCTTGATAGGAGCATTGAGAGGGCTTCACAGGAGCCCCTCTGCCACATTAGATTACATTAGGGGAATAAAAGGAGGAAGGGAGGAAAGGAGGAAGGGAGGGAAGGAGGGAAAGAAGGAGGGGAGGGAATGGGAGGAAGAGACAGAGCAGAGACGTAGGTAGGTAGGTAGAAAGAGCCAAAACAAGAAAATAACCATTAGGCAAATAATAATTTGCCTAATAACAGTAATAACTGTTGCAAGCAAGATCTGCCAATGAATGCAAAAATTAGTGGGCTTAAATTTGAGGAGGAAAAAAAGCATAATCTCAAAGTAGCTCCTCAAAAGTATTTATTAACTACAAAGGAAAAGAGTAACTTTATAGTGGAGAAACCTAGCAGACACCACCTTAACCAAATCACCAAGGTTAATACTAAAACTTTGGACCTCTTGAAATGACACACTAGAATGCATCTCTGATATGAACCTCTTGGTATGATGCATTTCTATGGTATTCTTGCCAAAAAGGGAAAACCTCATTCTAAAATATGAGTACATCAAACAAACTCAAATTGAGGAGCAACTTACAAAATATCTGACCAGTACTCTTCAATATGTCAAAGTCATAAAAGAAAACAAATGGAGGAGGAGACTACAGAGATATAATAAATGCAAAATAGATCCTAGAACAGAAAAAGTAACACTTAGTGAAAAAGTTGGTGAAATTCAAATAAGATCTGTAGATCAGTTAATAGCACTGCATCAACATAAATTTTCCACTTTTAATTATTGCATTATGGTTATAGAAGATGCTATAATATTAGGGGAAGCTGAATGAAGAGGTATATGGAAACTACTATTTTTGCAATTTTTCTGTAAGTCAAAAATTAGTTCAAAATACAAAAAACTTCTGCTATTCTGTTTTACTATGGTTTAAAAGAGAACGCTTACGACCAGCTTCATTTTATTTATCCCACTGAAACATGAATTTAATATGAAAAATAAACCTATAACGTAAAATCACAACTGAAATTTTGTTGTAAAACTGAAGTTATGGAATGGGGCCATACCACTTCGTCTGGTTTTCAGCAGAACATAAGAAAATGTTACCAAACACTTATTCCTTGCTTCTACTACTAGCTTATTCTATGAGAGAATGTCTTATTTGCAAGAAGTAACATAAACTACATAACAACAGGCTCAAATTATGAAAAATTATTTAATGACAGTACTCTTGAAATTACATGCCTGTAAAGAATATCACAACAGTCCCACAATGAAGTTTGTTTCTGGGAGAATATCCAGCAGGGCTCACTTGAATAGCAATTGGGAGTCAGAACTCTTCTGTGTGTGTATGATGGTACTCTCAGTTTGGTTTAATTTTTGTGGGGGATGGGCTGAGAGAAAACAGTTTTAACTAAAAATATATGCACAGTTCATTAAACTTTACTAAAGAACAAATCTTCTACATTTTTAGGCTATCTTTCAAAATCAGTCCTCTGTTCTGAATTATCCATTAACTTGTGGAGATTCAGGCTCACCCCCGTATTACTAAAATACATATTCATAAAACTTTTACAGTTGTGCTGTTCTAGTTACAAATAGCTTCTACTTTTCTAGGACATAATTTCACTTTGTTTAAGCAAGAATTCATTAAAGAAGCTATAAATAACCTTTAAATATTTAGCCATGAATAGAGGGTGGACTGGCATTGATGGCTTATTTTAGTACTAATGCAGAACGCTTTTTAAAAGCTACATTTCAGCATGCATCAAGCTAATGATTAACACTTGCAGTGTAATTTTCAATGTTAGAATAAATTTCTCTTTATTTTAAGGATTTTTGCTAACAGTCAATATGTTATTTCGATTACTTACTAGTAGGAAAGTAGCCTTAAAGAATGAAAATGTTGGAAAATTAAAACATAAAATTTCTTATTTAAAAAATCTGGTAATTTTTCTTAGCATCTACACAACCTTCCTTCTCTCCCAAAATATAATTCCGGTTAAAAGTGAACACACCAATGGAGATGAATTGCCTATGGAATTACATGAATTCAAGGAACCACTGTGTGGTGCAGGTAGCATATATATGAAATCAAAGACATTTCTGTATTCAATTCTGAATCATAAAGTTCACATTTTAGAGACCAAGTTTCATAAAATTTTTACTAGAAAAAAAAATGTTTTACAAAATACCATTCTTCCAATCAAACAAACCTTCCCATAGGGTACATGTAGCCTTCGGCCTCAGAGATGATAGAATTACCAACAAAGGGGAGAATTTTTTTAAATAGCCACCTAGCTCCAAAACCTACAGAAGTAGATTTTTTTTAAAGTGCCTTTAAAATGCTAAAGCAAGTAATATAATTGTTGAATCTATCTGAAATTTTAGAAGTTTCCTTAAAATGGTCCATATGGTACGCACAATTTCACAGCTGGTACAAAACTGCCTGTATTTAGTTCAAAACACAAAAACAATGCATATGAACAGTATTCTTTGAAAAATAATTCTAAATACTGCCAGTGCATCATAAGAAAACTTAGACAACAGTATTGACAGTATTCAGAGAATTAACAAAACAAGCTGAATATTAAAGTATTCACACATTTACTTTGATTTTTAATACCACTGATAACAGTAAGGATCTTGCTGCCAAATGAATTCTGGATGCCTTATTTCAAACTACATGTAACATATTTTGTGATACAGATTCTAAAGAAATGCAAAACTAGGTTCCAGGATGTAAACTACCATTGCCTAGGCAGGCCCTAGTTTTTCTGCTGCAATCTGGCAGCTTTGAACTTTGAAACCCTCTTTGTAGTTTCTTCTGATACTTCTGACAGAACTTCTTTTCGTTCTGGAATGGTGGGTAGCACAGGATGAACCATGGTTGGGTGTGGTGTTAAGGAGGGTGACAGAAATTCTTTTTCTATTACAGTTCCAGAAAAAGCCTAGAAGACAAAAATCAGATTATGGTAACAAAACATAAGTAAGATGCCCACAAATCATTATCCTGTATTTGCCAATTAGACACTTCTTTTTTGTCGAAAGTAAATTCTTAAGGTTTTTGGATAAATACACAAAATACAAACTGTCCAGAGAAATCAAGTACTATTAAAATGTATCTTAATTACACCACCAACTATAAGTACATTTTTATAGCATACATTTAAGAAAGCAAAATATAAAATAAATGTTTTATCTGGGATTAAACAAAAATGGGTACATAAAACGTCCTCAACTTTCACACATTCCATTATTATGTCCAGACCATGCTGTGAAAAATAACGTTTTAAACTAAAAAATGCTACTAGGGTATCAAACATGAGCTGACGAATGAGCTATCCTATGGAAGCCATGCTGCCACTAGCCAATAGCTTAATTTCAACAGCAGTGACATTTCTTAGGTGGTGTTCATTTATGCAATTACTTGAGAATTTTATTGAGTCCTACCTCAATTTTATTTAAGAGATCAGCATAAACTGAAAAATCAAGTGCTGATACTAGTGGAGACAAGCACCAGTCTCAAAATTTACCATAATTAATACAATAATGAAAATTAAATGTTCCACAAAAAAAACACTGATCCTTTAATTTCAACTGGATGTCTGCTGGACTTAATCTGGCCAACTGTGTATTCAACTGAAAAAAAGTAATGTGTACAAAATGCTGGAAATAACCAAAGATGTATCTTTATATATATTTTTTTACATAAAGATCTTTTTATATAAAGGAGCACCTGGGTGGCTCAGTCAGTTAAGTGTCTGCCTTCAGCACAGGACATGATCCCAGGATCAGGCTCCCTGTTCAATGGGGGAGTCTCCTTCTCCCTGTCCCTCTGCCCCTCCCTCCCATCTTGTGCTTTCCTGCATGCTCACTTTCTCAAATAAAATTTTTAAAATATATAAATCTAAATGAATGAATAAATAAATAAAGTCTATAAAAACCAACGAGTTGGTATGGATTTTATTCTTAAAGTTTCTAGTATTTGGATTCCCCCCTTTCATCTTTTAAAACTCATTATACACAAAGTAAAATCTGACAAGTAAACTTTCATGTATATTTTGCTTCCTTTTGTCTAACAAGTAAATTTGTCTAACAAATTTAGTTAAGACAATGTATCACCTGAATTGTTTAGAAAGCCACACCCCTCCACCTTGCCCTATCAAAGAAACAAAACAAGAATGCCCTTTCCTTCCTGTAATATTTTAGGAACTTGGGTGGAATCCAAACTCTTAAAAGAAACTCAAAATCTACTTTCTCAAGACTCCTCTATTTTATCTTGATGAGCACTGAGCCTTTTGAAAAAAAGAAAAAAATTATTTCAGCATTTGAAGATACTGAAAAGGGTATCCTTTCAAAGTACTTACCATATGCATGAACTACTTGTGGATGTTAAAAAAGTGTACAGCATCTAGAATGCTGATGATAACAGTTCAATACAAAATGCCAAGCTAATAAGAATGAAATAAAACTAAAGTTCCAGTATTGAGCTCTAGCGTACCATGATACATTAAGTCCTTATAAAAACCTAATTTTCAAAAATTTTGAAATAGTGAAAGTCTATACCCATTACCTGTTTTTCTAACAATTTGGAAGACTATTAAATGAGATATTTTCCAGGGCAACTGAGATCATTGTACTGGGTGGAGGGGAGGAGAATATTCTGATCATATATACTGTCCCTAAATGCTAATGACCTCCATCTCCATCTCCACTGACATTTAGTACAATTATCACCATTTAGTTACTATTTAGTTGCTGTACTATTTAATACAAGCAACAGTTTTAGATATATATAAACATATAAACATACATATAAACATATATATTTTTAGATGTATCTGATATATACCTAAATGGGTATATCACTTTTATACAGGTGTGAGTGGGAACCTTAGAACTGAAAACTTGAAATACCCACAAAACAAACAAAAAAATTAGAAATCATGCCTGGGAATAATGAAAATCATAACACATGACTATTTCAAAGATAGGAATTCTTACTTTGGGATCTTCTAATACCCCTCCTCCTCACACACGAAAGTGTATGCAACATGGTAGGTAAGAATATGTATTTGTGCACTCATTCTTCTGAGGGATCTACAGCTTTCATTAAATTGTAAAATGATTCCACAATCCCTAAGAATACATATGTCACTGGCACAGGCCAAAACACAGGACTTTAGATAATTATCTGCCACATATATTTTTTCATTAACTCAACTAAAGCATATAAAAGAAGTATAGTCATCTACTTAAGCCATTATAGAATGACTATGGTTTGGTCTAGTGGTAATTTATTTAAAAAAAGCCACTAAATGATCTGGCCAAAAATGTAACAATTATGCAAACTGAGATACTTTAAAATTCCTACTTCACAAAAATAAAACTTTAAGATTGGTAATACTTTTCCCTACAAAAATTTTCTTGAATAATGTTACATTTTTAGACCTGCATTTATGTTTGCTAGTGACTATTCATTTTTTACAAATTATTAATTATTGAAAAAGAACAAGCAGAATGAATTAGGTTCCATGACTTTTGAGATTAAATATATGTATAAACTAAAGAAGCTGTAAGATAAACAATGCCATTAACCAGTTGATTAACTTCAATAAATAACTATGTAAGACAAAATAATTTAAAGATTGTAAGATTAGTAATTTATAAACCATACCCAGGACACAACACCTATAATTTTCAAAAATTTTTTAAAAAGCAGAGACGTATCTTTTTAATTCCAAAAATGATCTACGTGAAATTGGGAAAATGAATGATAGGCCCTTCTGATAATGGAGCTACCACCACCTTTTTAGTCTTACAAAAACTCGTGAAAGATACCATCTGAAATCAAAGAGTCAGAGACACACACACACCTCAGGTGTTCCTGACAAGGGCAAAAGTTTCTTGTGATGGTTTTCTTCTTGTTCCTCTTCCAAAATACTCTCACTGGTGTCACTACAAGTGGCCTCTTCACAGCTAATACTCCTCAGAACTCCCCGTCTGTCGTCGAAGTCGGCAGCACTGCTTTCACTGGTATCACTGCAAACACTGTTCTCTCTGCTGCGAGACTTCAGGATGGACTTACGAGGGACATATTCCCCGTTCACAACATCAACGAAGACCCTAAAATATCCAAAATAGATACATCCACTTTAGGTAATTCATAAGCAGAGGATAAATTTATAATGATATTAAAAAAATCTTTCCTAGAAATTAATCTACAAGGTTACATGTAAAATTTGCACAATCAAAATAATTTTTAGTTTCAAATAATGTGTTTCATATTCTTAAAATTCTTATTCATAAAATAAAATTCATATTCTTAATATTCTTAAAAACATGATTTTTTTGGCCTAATAAAACAGAGCACTTTGTTTATAAGCATGTTCTCAATGACACCTGATTTGCCACATTTCCACATATACTCTAGGCCTACTTAGAAGACAATTAAGCAATTTTACAAACGTAGGTCATGAAAACAGTAAATATTTTCAAATGGTAACTTTTTCAACAACACAACAAAAAACTGGAACAGCAAAACTTAACTCCCACTTTGTGAAAAGATAAACCACCTGTCAAGCACCTTCACTGCTGTGGCAGGAGTGAGGCTCCAGCCCACTGGAAACACAAAGTTGTAACTAAAGTACACAACATTTTTTGACTGGATCGACTGGGAACGTTTTAAAAGCACTGGCAAAGAGGGGGCAAAGGGAAAGATCATGCAATTTTCCAACTGCTTTCGGTAGCTCAGCAGCTCCTGTGACAGCCTCTGAAATACTAAGCCAACTCTATCCGAATACCTCGCTTTTCAGTGATAGCCTTCTGCGTTACCGACAACCTTTTTCCTATACATGTTGAGTTACGAAGAGGCGGACGGGAACAGCAGATTGTTCTACTGCCTACGAATACCACTCACCTATAAATGTCAGCAGGAGTCCTGATAGTAGGCAGCTCTTGGGCAGAATGACCACTGCCAGAACTGTTCTTTCGTTTACGTTTGGCTTCTTCTTTCTTTTCACTGAATTTTAAAGTGGTATTTTTTCCAGTATTTATTCGGACCTAAAAATTTCACAACATAAAATCACAACCCTTTTGAGAAAGTAAATCAAAGTCAAAACTTAAACAAATAAACCCTATAAGTAAAGAAGAGAAACAGTTTAAATTTTTTGACACTGAAATGATGTGCATTATTAGGATTAAAAAGTCCTTACCCTTAACATACTTTTACTACATTAAATTATGTCTTCTTTAATAACCAATTCTAATCTTCAATGACTTTATTATTGTATTGAAAGCAAATTATACTTAAACTAAATGATTGATTTATTATAAGCTTTCATATCACCCCATTACTTTGACATAAAATTTTGGCTTAAATCATGCATTTCAAAACAAAGAACACAATTAACCAAAGAAATATTTGGTAAGAATATAAAATTTAAGTCATAAAAGCAGTATTAAATAATATTTAACTTCAGAATTTTTAAAATACCTCTAGTTTTTAGAAACTGGACTAAAAAATAAAATAAAATAAAAAACCCTGTAAGATTATCATGTTATTCTTCTATTCCTACTGAGCATTTTACTGCACTTTCCTCATGAAGGACTTCTCTCTCTCTCTCTCATAACATTCCTAAAAATATTACTACTTCTTCCTATTTTATTGACACGCAAATAAGAAAAAGTTTAAAGCCTGAAATAAGAATCATAAAATAAACTTCTTTTTCTGGTTATTAGGTCAATTTTTTCCAAAGAATTCACAAGATGCTCCCTTTAGTCTGAAGTATTAAAATATTTAAAAAATAATAATAACTTATTTCACTTCATATTAGAGCAGGGATAACTTAAGGGACCTAAGAAATATCAAATATGTTTTAAACATGTTTCATTAAATAATAATCACGGATACTTAAGACTGATACCCTAGACCCTTAACTCTGCTCTAGGCAATCCCTGCAGAGGTACCTTATGGTACAAAGAGCACTACACTGACACAAAGGGCTTTCTGTTTCATTACTAGCCAGCTCTACGGACTTCTAGGCCTTAAGTTTCCTTGAGAAAGATGAATGAGAAAGATGAATTCCTAGCTGCTCCTCGGAGCAGCGTTTTAGAACGAGGGAATGGGTTTAAGGTAGTCTATACTTCCTCCAATCAGAACCAACCTGTTTTGATCTATTTTAAATACTGGGATTCTATAAGTACAAAGGGAATAAAAAGTCTTTGATACTAAAAAAATGCTTAAAAACCCTGTATTAGAAGATCTCTATAGTAACCCCCAGCTCTAAAATGCCAAAATTCTAAAGTTATGATTAGTCACAAATGTTTATATTTACTTTATCAGAAAAGGAACTACTTTTTACTTCCTCCTAAATTTTTCAACTTTGCTCATGGCACTCCTATTCATGTTGTGCCCACAGAGAAAATAACAACCTGGCATAATTAGGAATATAACTAAAGCAGTCACTTTAACATCCCAAGTACATCAAAACACCCACAATATAATTAAATCTAGAATTCGTAAGAAAATTCTCACCTGGCAATTCACAGACCTGTACCCCTGGGGCTAATGATGCATTATATGTTTATAAAAAAATTTAAAAATTAAAAAAAAAAAAAAAAAAAAAAACCTCTGAATGAAGGACAGGTGAAATTACAGTAGTTGCTACTCAAATCTGATTCCTTTCTAGACCCCAAACAATTGAAATTCTATTGTGGCTTCAGATAACAATGGACCAAAACCAACTACGGAGACTTTGGACTCCACACATCCTCCTTTTTCTTTTTAGAAAAATTGGCCAGAGAAAGACGCAAAAGATGGTCTTCTTGTTTGGCACTATCAACAATATTAATCACTGCTGACACTGTTCTTTTAAAGAAAATTAGAGATGATACTGAATATTTAAAATATATACAGAATTAATAAAATGTATACAAACCCTCTTAGGTTCAACAGTATGAGAAAAATATATTGTTGGTATAGAATGATCTCCAACCCCTAAAGCATCCTGGTCATTTTCATTATCGCCACCACCACCATCATCATCATCATCTTCATTACTGTGGTAAGAATTTGAACCGTTCACTGGATGAATGCCATTCATTTGACCACTAAACAGTTCTGAATGTGTAACATCCTTATAACAGCTGCTCGAAGTAACAGAGTCTGTCACTTGATGCATCACATGCGCATTTATATTCTGATCTTCCTTTTCTTCTTCAGAAGATGTCGTATCCTCTCCATTTGCAATCACAGTACCAGGCTTACTAGTAAAGAAATAGAAAATTAACAAGATCAAACAAACACATCAAAATTCTCCATATTCTCCATATTAAAATTCTCATTTCACTTCAATGGATAAAAATTAAGATTGAATAAGATATATATTTAAATAGAATTCTAAGTCTATAAAAATGTTTTGAAATAAATTAACAAAAAAACCCTACATTATTCTGTATGTAGTAGTTACTCAAACACTTAGTAGAATACAGATGATTTTTTAATCTTTGCAAGAGGACATGGCCACACACAATACAATATAAATAATACAATTAAGAGATTTGTAAGAAATTCACAGAGAATATGTTTCTCTATTTAAAGACGAGAAATTAAAGTCCAGAAAATTAACACATTCTTATTTTCTACTTCTATATTTGGAATATTTTACAAGCATGTATTACTGTAATTTTAAAAAATGAAGGATTTGTATGTATACACATGAATATAATTATACTTATACAAACACATGTACATTTTTCATGCTTCATTTCTACAAAGGATTTGAAAACCTTACAAAAATAACAAAACCAAAAATGCAATAGAATTGAAATAACATCATGCAAAAATAGAAAGAGAATCGTGACCAAGAAAATAACAAGATTCAAGACTGATCTAAAAAAATGAAATTGTATCAGTTAATCAAAAGACCAAAGAATTTATAGGTGAAATGGTAGAAAAAATATAAATACTTTGTGCTTCATGTCCTATTTTTCACAGAAATTAATTACTGCATATGGTATATCATTTAAGCAAAATAATATAGAACTTCTGTAGTAACAGATTTCATTGAGCATTCTGACAATTCCAAGTGAGTGCTAATGTATATTTCAAATAGCAGTTTGGAAAAGTTTTCCATATATATAACTATCTGACCAGATTACAGATTGTCTGCTCAATAAACAGAAAAGTTTGCAAAGGAAAGCAAGGATAAATATTTTACAGCAACAAATCCAGAGCAGCTTTTCTTTTTCACAAGTCACTCAAATATATAGCATTATCCTGACTATAGTATAAAAATATTTCATGTAAAATGTAATATATAAAACATCCATAATTATTTTAAGTCAACTATCTGATATATCTTAGGACTTCATTATATAAAATATGGCTGAAATCTTATAATTAAAAAAATAGGAATAGTGATTTTAAGTATTTCTGTACACACATATATATGCATGGGCTTGACACAAATGCACAGCCCTAAAAGAAAATATTCTAAAGAATATTTATTTTATAGTGGTAGGATTACTGATACTTTAATATATTATACTTTTCTATATTTTCTTCAATGAGCATGTATTGTTTTATTAATGAGGAAAGAGATTAACAAGGAAATGTGTTTAGAAATAAATTCTCTTGGAAAGATGATTTGTCATTAGGTACCTATCAAGTTCACCCAGTAATTCTTCTTGTCTCTCTAGTTCTTCAAGTCGAGCCCACAGTTCCTTATCAGCAAGCAAATTCTTAGATTTTACATCATTTGCAAAATCTGCTTCAAAAATCTCTGAAGTTTTTGGTTTGGAGTGAGGTTTATGAGCAATTCGGTGTTTTGCTATTTAAAAAAAAAAAAAAAAAAAAAAGGAAAGACATGGCTGTTAATAGCTAACTTTGAAAAGGCACAAATGTAGACTTAGTAATAAGACTTTCTTTTGAGAGGGGATGTTGACACAGGGAGGCATGGTTTTAAAGGTAAGCAAAGATAACTCCAAGGATGTATAGATCTCACATCTTGCTACTCAAATTGTGGTCCAAGGACCAGCAACACTGGTATCCCCTACAGAACATTTCAGAAGTACTGCCTCTCAGCCACACACCCCCCATCTGCTGAATCATAATCCTCTGTTTTAACAAGAGCCCAAGAGGATTCATATGCACATTAAAGACCCTGAAGAGCTACCTGAGAGCTCCAAAACTTCCTAAGTAAAATGGCCACAAGCTACCCTACTTATAACATAAAATTCAACACAAATAACACACATCTTCCATCCTTACTCAAGAGAATTTAGTTACGAAAGTTACACATCAAAGCCCTGTCACAGGATACTTTCAACTCTAAGGTACTGCCAGGCATGATCACCCTAGGAGGAATCTATGGAGGCTAATCCCTGGAAAACTGGACTATAATTTTATATATGAATATTTTTACTTTTTAAATTGCTTTATCTTATTTGTAATCCTCATGTGAGGGCAGGAGATAAAGAAAATCTGAACTCAAATCCATTTGCTTTTCATTTAAAAAAAAAAGGACTTTTTAATAAAGCAAATTCTAGCTTTGAAGAAGGCAATGGGAAGAAGTCTAAAATGCTGTTATGAGATACGGTTAACAGATGACCTCCACCATATATTCAAAAGTAGAACACTGTTTCATAAATCTGAACATATCAAAAATATGCTTCATGGCCTATTATTCTAACTATCACCGACAAATCAGTATTAACAAGTTTCATATTTCAGACGGTAAAACACAGAAATCTCTCATTGGTCACCACAAACAAAAATTATACCTTGTCCTTCTGTTCTTTAACTAATGTATGTCTCCTTCCTTTCATCTTCTAAAGCCACTTGCTATTAATTTTGATGCTGTATTACTAGAGATACTATATCTAGAATATAGCTTCTAAAATTATCTCTCTTCCAACCAGTAAGTTCTCTTCAGAGTTAATTACTAAAAATAATACGGACTTTACAAGTCAAAATAACAGTTAAAAGTAACTGTTTCCTACAGTAGCAAATTATAAACCATTTCTGTAAGACTTTTAAAAATTTCACTACTTTAACACTTTACAACTGACAGGGGAACTACTCACTCACTGCCTTTACCAAAGTAAACCCAAACACATAAACCCATCCTTATCAAGAGAAGGCTATTAGGTGAGCCTGGGAAACCACCTGTGTCTGGAACAGCACTGCAGGCAACACAAAATAAATGGCTGAAAAATTCTTAGGTTATCTTCATTCTTTCTTCCAAAAACACATCTAAAGCTACAGGTTTAAAAGAACAACAACTAGCAGAAGATATATTATGACTCAACTGAGGTCAATGATTAAATTAGGAGCAGAACCATGTATGGAATACACATTTTCTGAATTTTAGATATTTGGATCATTAAGAACTTTGAAGAAAGCCATATCATCTCACCACTTAAATGGATCAGTCTACTGGCATCAAGGTTTCAATCAAAAAGTTACTTCTCTTCTAATGTTTATATTTTAAAATATATTAAAATATACAGCAACTTATATCAAAGTTATAAAAACGTAATAATAATATTAATAAATAAATGAAACAAATGTTTGTATCTAATGAATTTAAAAGTATCATATAATCCTAAATGACTCATAGAAGATTCCCTGAAAATCAACACAAATAGCAAATATTTAAATAACTAGACATAAAACAATCTAAACTGCTTACCTTTAAATTCAAAGTCACTTTTAATTTCTTCTCTTATATCAACAATATCACCTGCAGCCTAATTTTTTAAACAAAAAACAGCGCATTAACAATTTGAATCTTCAATACATTAAAATTATTTTAACTGCAATCATACAACCTAGAAAAATGTCTGAGAGCATTTGAAACAAGGGATTTGTTCCAGGGCTGTAAGATTTTTTTCCAACATGAAAACTGTTCTAAAAAAACTAAAAGATTGGAAACAAATACTCACATCACTCATTTTTTGCAAATCTTCTGTGAATTCAACTCTGGATTCAAAATTTTTCA